>NC_041380.1:31997546-32011619 GCF_002162155.2 Triticum dicoccoides
CCCCGAGGGGGAAAGAGAGAGAGGGGGGCCGGCCACCTCTCCTAGTCCTAATAGGACTAGGGGAAGGGGGAGGCGCGCGGCCACCTTGGGCTGCCCCTTTCACCTTTCCACTAAGGCCCATGAAGGCCCATATGGCTCCCGGGGGGTTCTGATAACCTCCCGGTACTCCGGTAAAATCCCGATTTCACCCGGAACACTTCCGATATCCAAACATAGGCTTCCAATATATCAATCTTTATGTCTCGACCATTTCGAGACTCCTCGTCATGTCTGTGATCACATCCGGGACTCCGAACAACCATCGGTACATCAAAATGCATAAACTCATAATATAATTGTCATCGTAACCTTAAGCGTGCGGACCCTACGGGTTCGAGAACAATGTAGACATGACCGAGACACGTCTCCGGTCAATAACCAATAGCGGGACCTGGATGCCCATATTGGCTCCTACATATTCTACGAAGATCTTTATCGGTCGGACCGCATAACAACATACGTTGTTCCCTTTGTCATCCGTATGTTACTTGCCCGAGATTCGATCGTCGGTATCCAATACCTAGTTCAATCTCGTTACCAGCAAGTCTCTTTACTCGTTCCGTAATACATCATCTCACAACTAACATATTAGTTGTAATGCTTGCAAGGCTTATGTGATGTGCATTATCGAGAGGGCCCAGAGATACCTCTCCGACAATCGGAGTGACAAATCCTAATCTCGAAATACGCCAACCCAACATGTACCTTTGGAAACACCTGTAGTACTCCTTTATAATCACCCAGTTACGTTGTGACGTTTGGTAGTACCCAAAGTGTTCCTCTGGTAAACGGGAGTTGCATAATCTCATAGTTATAGGAACATGTATAAGTCATGAAGAAAGAAATAGCAACATACTAAACGATCGGGTGCTAAGCTAATGGAATGGGTCATGTCAATCAGATCATTCAACTAATGATGTGACCTCGTTAATCAAATAACAACTCTTTGTCCATGGTTAGGAAACATAACCATCTTTGATGAACGAGCTAGTCAAGTAGAGGCATACTAGTGACACTCTGTTTGTCTATGTATTCACACATGTATTATGTTTCCGGTTAATACAATTCTAGCATGAATAATAAACATTTATCATGAAATAAGGAAATAAATAATAACTTTATTATTGCCTCTAGGGCATATTTCCTTCAGTTACTTGCCCGAGATTCGATCGTCGGTATCTCAATACCTAGTTCAATCTCGTTACCGGCAAGTCTCTTTACTCGTTCCGTAATACATCATCTCACAACTAACTCATTAGTTGCAATGCTTGCAAGGCTTATGTGATGTGCATTACCGAGAGGCCCCAGAGATACCTCTCCGACAATCGGAGTGACAAATCCTAATCTCGAAATATGCCAACCCAACATCCACCTTTGGAGACACCTGTAGAGCACCTTTATAATCACCCAGTTACGTTGTGATGTTTGGTAGCACACAAAGTGTTCCTCCGGCAGACGGGAGTTGCATAATCTCATAGTCATAGGAACATGTATAAGTCATGAAGAAAGCAATAGCAACATACTAAACGATCGGGTGCTAAGCTAATGGAATGGGTCATGTTAATCAGATCATTCACCTAATGATGTGATCCCATTAATCAAACAACAACTCTTTGTTCATGGTTAGGAAACATAACCATCTTTGATTAACGAGCTAGCCTAGTAGAGGCATACTAGTGACACTCTGTTTGTCTATGTATTCACACATGTATTATGTTTCCGGTTAATACAATTCTAGCATGAATAATAAACATTTATCATGATAAAAGGAAATAAATAATAACTTTATTATTGCCTCTAGGGCACATTTCCTTCACAAAGGACAACAACATAACCACAAGCAAATTAAATCAATCATAGTAATTCACCAATCACCGATAGGACAACAAAAATCTACTCAAACATCATAGGATGGCAACACATCATTGGATAATAATATGAAGCATAAAGCACCATGTTCAAGTAGAGGGTACAGCGGGTTGCGGGAGAGTGGACCACTGTAGATAGAGGGGGGGAAGGTGATGGAGATGTTGGTGAAGATGGCGGAGGTGTTGGTGTAGATTACAGTGATGATGATGGCCCCCGGCAGCGTTCCGGCGCCACCGGAAGCGAGGGGGAGAGAGCCCCCCTTGTTCTTCTTCCTTGACATTCTCCCTTGGTGGGAGAAGGGTTTCCCCTCTGGTCCATGGCCTCCATGGAGGCGGAGGGGCGAGAGCCCCTCGGAGATTGGATCTGTCACTCTCTCTCTCTCTGTTTCCGCGCTCTTGGATTCTGCCCTTTCACCGTTTCTTATATATTCGGAGATCCATAACTCCTATTGGATTGAAACCTTCGCCCCCGATTTTTCTTCGAAAATTAGATTTCTTGCGGGCGAAGAAGAGCAGCAACCGCCTTACAGGGGGCCCACGGGGGTCAGGGGCGCGCCCAGGGGGCCCCCTGCCTTGTGGGCCCCTCGGGCACCTTCTTGCGTTGATTCTTTTCCCATTTTTCACAAATATTCCAAAAATATTCTCCGTCCGTTTTTATTCCGTTTGGACTCCGTTTGATATGGATTTTCTGAGAAACAAAAATCATGCAACAAACAGGAGCTGGCATTGGGCACTGGATCAATATGTTAGTCCCCAAAAATAGTATAAAAAGTTGCCAAAAGTATATAAAGGTTGTAGAATATTGGCTTGGAACAATCAAAAATTATAGATATGACGGAGACGTATCAGGCGACAACTTGTTCGTCCACCTCCCATGGACGGCGAGCACCAGGGCGCCCGCCGAGGGGGAGGTGTTCGACGACGAGGTGCTTGCCGCCGCCGGGCTTGAGGCCGTTGACGGACCGAGCGTCGGTGGCGGCAGTTCCCAGGAAGAGCGGCTCCTCCAGAGCATGAACGCCAACTTCCACAAGTTTCAGGCGCTTCACCGTGCCCGCCTGGACAAGGCCAAGTCCATGATGGCAGTGGTGGACAAGGTAGAGGCGGACCTCGAAGGGTGCGTCGCCGAGGCGCAGGCTTGGTTCCGCCAGGCCTGCGAGGAACTAAAGACCGCCCAGGATCAGCTGGCCGAGCGTAAGCTGGAGCTTGTCATGAACCTGGCCTATATCGAGAAGGCCCAGGAGGCGGCGAGTCGACAGGCCGCCGAGGAGGAGGCCGCTCGGCGTCAGCACCAGGTCGAGCTGAACTCCGAGGAGGAAGACCTTGCCGCTTGCGAGGAGAAACTCACTGCGACACTCCGCGGCAAGGACGAGGAGGTCAAGCAGCGTGTCGTGCAGCGGATCCAGGAGGTGGAGCGAAGGTACGAGGAGGTCCTCAATGCTCAGGCCCAGGTCCACGCCGGCAAGGTGAACAAGCTAGAGGTGGAGCGGGACGGGCTGACGAAGCAGATCCAGGAGCTGATGAGGGAGAGGGACACGGCCAAGGGCGCCTTGGCTGACACGCAGGTCACAGTCCTCGACAAGGTCAAGCTGCTCTCCACGGCCAATGAGTCCATCAAGGACCTGAAGCTGAAGCTGGAGGGTCTTGATGGGGCGCTTTCTGAGGTCAGGGTCCGGGAGGAGACCCTGACCAAGAATCTGGAGGAGGAGAGGCAACTGCGGAAGAACAACGCTGCCAGCCACACGGAGTTTGTGGAGGGCGAGAAGCTCTGGGTCAGCCGCCTCGCCGATGTCGCCGGCAGGATCACCATGCAGCTGGCTACCATGGGGATGTCTAACGTGAGGTACGTCCCGGAGCCAAACGTGAGTCCTAATGCCAGGATGAACCTGTTCTTCGAGGGTGTTCTCGGGGCCCTGGAGCGGCTCCGCTCCAACAGGGCGGCCTCTCTGGCCGAAGAGGCCCGGAGGCTTTGTCGGGGTGCCATGACCAAGGTCCTCACCAAGATGGCGTATTTGAACCCTGACCTCGACTTCGAAGCTTCGCTGAATAGCTTGCCAGACAACGTGGACCCTGCCCCGCTCGAGGAGCGCATCGAGCCCGTCATCAGCTGCATCGACGGAGTTCGGAGGGTACAAGGCTAGCGCCGGGACTAGGCACCCCGCTTCTTATCGCCACCACAGGTTCATGACCAAGACAATTTTTATCTTTAGTTAGAACCACAGCAAAAAATGATGTAATATAAGCCTGTAGTACTTTTGAAACGATGCATGTTATTTTCCCGTTTGATCTCCCTTTGTATGTCCACCCTACGTTAATCAGGTAGGTTTGCCGGCACGGAAACCCAGGCGGCGCCTTGAGGACCGATCCTCAATGGCCTGCCGGGTATGCTTGCTGCCAGGCAAACCACCTCACTACTCTTGACGCAGCCGCTCGAGCTGTCGAGCGGAATCGAGACAGAACGAGAGTGTTGCCAACCGCAGAAGGTCACCCTGCCGTTCTCGACGCAGCCGCTCGAACTGTTGAGCAGACTCGAAATAGAACAAGGGCGTTGCCAATAGTGGTAGGGCCCTATTGCGTGCAGGTTTTCCATACACAGGGCAAGATCGTCGTGGACGATAACCTGATATGAAAAAGGAATTACTCAAAGTTTTGCATGACTTGGCTTTTCTGCCGCCGCGTGAGCGTTCGCTGCGTCCATCGAGGAGGCCATTTGTTCGGCCGTCTTCTTGCTTGAAGTGATGACCACGATGAAGTCGTTGCTTCAACCAGACCGGATTTTCACAACTGCGCACCCCCTACCTGGCGTGCCAGAGATGTCGGTGGGGAAACGACACCTATGGGGTCACTGGGATCCCTTCTACGGTTGGCGGATGCGGGGTTGTGCAAAGAGCGGGTCTGGCGGTCAGCGATACAAATCCTCTACCTAGGTTCGGGCCGCGGAGACGAGTAAAACTCTATTCTTGCTTTGATGTATATTTGTGTGTTCTTGTGTTCTTGAACTAGCTGCGGTGGCTCTCTAGTTCAAAAGATCTGAATCCCCCTCCAGTACGCCTCGGGTCTCCTTTTATAGACAAAAAGGGGTCGCCACAGTGGCATACAGGAGGTGGAAAGGTATACAGGGGCTGAGTCTATCCCCTGACATCGTCGGACAAACGCATTTAATGCGCTGCCGACGTGCCCCTCTTGCTTTATTGGGGACGACAAAGAAGCTTGTCCCAGCTGTCGTCGTCTCGCCTGGCTCCGACGCGCGTCCAAGCTGACGAGTCATTGTAGCGCCATGTTGGCTGGCTGCTGGGCTGGCGCAGTGGTGGAGCCTCCACGAAGATCTGCATGCCACCACGCAGGTGCTTGCTGAGTTGGTGTAGAGGCCGCGCGCTACCACGCCAGCTGGTCGAGCTGGCAGCTGTATGGGAGCAGCGGTGGAGTCTTGGCAGATGCGGGCCTGGCTGCGGCCCCGTAGGCGTCCTCGGCAAGGGTCTTGCCGAGGGCCCGACAAGGGTCTCACTGCGGCACCGCAGTCATCCCTGGCAAGATCCGGATTTCCTTGGCAAGGATCTCGCCAAGGATTGTCGTCTTTTGGTTCCCATCTGATCTTGTGTATCTATGATCTCTACTAAGATCTGCATGCCACCACGGAGGTGCCTCCCAAGCCTTGGTTCCAATATGGTTGATGGTGTTGGAACCCCTTGGGCTCAAGGGTGGCGCGCTCTGCTGGAGCCAGGCAAGTTGCCCCGGCAAGGTTCTTGCCGAGGCTGCGGAAGCCACCCCGGCAAGGGTCTTGCCGGGGGAGTCCACCTCGCCCTCTTGCTCTCTTTGCGCCTCTGGTCTTGGCGTTGCCTTGGTCGTCTTATGCTCCGGCTTCCCTCGTCTGCCCTGCTTAGTGTGGCCGTGGGCGCGGACCTGACTACCCATGCACAAGTAAAGGGGTGCAAAAGGAGAGCCCCTACTTTTGTACACCGACACCGTGGCGCATTGTGGCGTCCGCGGCGAGCGCGTGGCGACAGCGATGCGTGGCGAGTCCGTGGCAGTGCCTTGTGATGTCATCAGCGCGACGAGCACGGCGGTCGCGAAGGAACGATGAGCATGACGTCATGGAGGACCTGCGTGGTGGCTCAAAGACCATGGTGGCTCGGCACGACGACCGTGGAGGCACAATGGCGCATGGCACGGAGACGCAGCATGGCGGCGCACTAGACTGCGGGCTGCTGCAGTGGTGGCTCGTGCCGGAGGTGTGCGGCGGCATTGGACGAACCATACGACGACGACGAGCCAGGGCTCCTGTCGGTAGGCCGTGCGGCGATGTCATGGCTTAGGGGACGGTGGCTCATCATCATCGTCATCTCGTCCACTTGATGCCACCGCGCTCCTCCGACATGAGCCACCACTGCAGCAGCCTGCAATCCCGTGCATTGCCGTGCCGCGTCTCCGTGCTACGCGCCACTGTGTCTCCACGATCGTTGCGCCGAGTAGCTCGGGCACAAGCCACTGCGCACCTCGAACGGAGGCGTTCAAGGAGGCGATCAACTACGAGCCGTGTCAAGATAAAGGGGAAATTGTTAGTGAGTAAAATTCATCTACGGTACCTCAACTTGCATCGCGCAGTCACTTTGGTCACTGTACACAAGAACTCACGCAATACGGTCATTGTGTACGGGGAATAGTGAAAATATGGTCACTGTGCACCATAGACCACTCGTACGCTGCAAATTTGACCAGTCCACGGGCTCCACGTAGGTGGGCAGAGGATTTATGTGTTAGTGTCTTTTTGCGGGAGGGCATTTTTGAAAAAAGCCAATGAGATAGAAATCCCCAATTCTCCCCCTCCAAATCCCTAGTTCTCGCCGCCGCCGCGCCCATCCTGTCCTTGCCGCTGCGCGCCCATCCTGCCCTCGCCACCGCGAGCCCATCCGGCCCTCGCAGTCGCGCGCCCATCCAGTCGTCTCCATGTCTTCTGCTAGTTCTGCCCGGTCAGGTCTCCGCGGCCGGACAGTGGTGGTGCCACTCATCCCATGTCCTCACTGCCAGGCGACGGTGAGGTACTACATTTCGAACACAGAGGATCACGAGGGCTGGGTGTTCTACAGATGTCCCAATCACTCTGTAAGTAATTTGAGTTGATTTTGTTCTTGGCAGCAGTTTTCACCTCTCGTTGGTCAAAAGATCACTTTTTTGCTTTTGGTTTGCAGCCTACTGGGTGTGATTTCTGGTTTTAGGAGATGGAATATGTTGCGTACCTAGTGGATGCTCGTTTCTTGGTTAGAAACCAAGTTGTGGATGCCGTTGGAGCAACAGAAGAGAGGAGGGAAGAACTCATAAGGGCTAGGAATGAAAGGAGAAGGATTGCAGCTCAACTGGCAACTAGTAGAGCTGCTTTGGCAAGGCCTGGCTCTCTGCAGCAGAACTTGAGGAGGCACCAAGAAAGTGCATTGATTGGATTAGGTGGACAGATCTTGGTGCTGCTCAAGCTTCTATTAGGTACTGTGATGTTGTTGTGTGCCCTCAGTGTTCTACTGTTGATGAAGAAGTGATGAAGGAGTACTATAGAAGAAGAAGAAGTGATGAAGGAGTACTGTAGAAGAAGAAGAAGAAGAAGAAGAAGAAGAAGAAGAAGAAGAAGAAGAAGAAGAAGAAGTGATGAAGACAAGTGCTCATTTTAGTATTGGAGAAGTGAAGACCGGATTCAGTAGTTTAGCATGTTTAGTATTGTCAGTAGCATTAGCATGTTTAGAACTTTCAGTAGTTTAATGTTAGGACATGGCTATGAAGTCAGTTTGGTTGTATCAAATGTTATGGCTATCAAATGCTATGAAGTGATCTATCTATCTATCTATCTTGAATGCAAACATTGTCTCTCTTTATGAAATGAGAATGGGTACTATTTCATATCATCTTTATGAAATGAAAAGAATGGCAGCAAGAATGTAATGTGGAAGCAGTATTGACATCAACAATAGAGTGACAAGAAATTGGTAGACTGACAAAGAGTCTCATAGATTCTGTAGTGCATCATCATTAGCACTACTCAAAATAGAGTACCATAAGATCTTTAGATAACAAGAAAGGGAAACATAGTCATAGTTTACATTGCTGAAAGAGTACTCTTACTAAAACAAGACAAAGAGTCTCATAGATCATCTAAAGATGTCAAACATGCTTGATCTTTCTGGCACATTCCCAGCTTCCTCCATGTTTCTTTGTGCTTGTTTCCTCAGTTGTTCTTTCCTTGCTGCAAGGGATTGTCTCTCTCTGCTTGTTTCTTTGCAGCAAGGGCTTGTTTCTCTTCCTGCTTCTTTGCTAGGAGTGCTTGTCTCTGTGCTTCCTTCTATGAAGCAATGGCTTTCTTCTCTTCTAGTTTCTTTGCAGCAGCAGCCTCCTTTTGTGCATTCTTCTCAGCAGCCAGTTTCTCCTTCCTTTCAGCAGAAAGCTCTCTTTGTGTCTCCACTATTATCCGCCTTGTCTCTTCTCTTGCCTTCCTCAGTATTGCCATTGCTTCCTTCTTCTGTGCAGCTGCCTCTCTCTTCTTCTCAGCTTCTCTAGCCTTCTTTTCTGCTTTCTCATGCCTTCTTCTAGCAGCCTCTTCTGTTTTCTTCAATTCTGCTGCTATCCTTGCCCCTAGTATAGCTTGCTTCCTGTCTTCAAGTTCCTTCTCTCTTTGCTGCTTCATGGCCAGCATCTTCTTAGCTAGCTCTCCCTGCATGATTGTGTTAGTGCTTGTCTGGGCCTGGTTCAGCATTGCTTGTGCATTTTTTAGGAATGTTGATCCTAGGATTGGTGTGTGCTGAAGCACTCTAGGAAAAGGCCTCTGTACATACACATGTCAAGTGTCAATTGTCAACAAATGGAAACTATGTCACTAAAGCATAATTGAAACAGAGCAAGTGAGCAAGAGTACTTATATTTAAATTACCTGCTGAAGCATGTGATCCACCATAAGATCTTCTACTACTGTATTGGTCTCTGCACTTGTGTTGGCCTGCTGCTCATCAAACAAAAATCTTGTTACAGTCTGCTGGTCCATAAGATCTACTAGAGGTTCTGTACAAGAAAAAGACAGTTACCTGGGCTTGTTCTGGATGTGGCTGTTTCTCCATATGTGCTTGTGAAGTCTCCAAATTGTCATCATGTTGGGGTAGAGGAGCTTGTGCATTGGGAGGTGGTAGACCAGCTTTCATATATTTGCATCCCTTGATATTGTGGTCAGGCTCACCACAGTAACTGCAGTGCATGATGACACCATGCCTTGACATCCTCCTACCTCCATTACTACAAATAATCTCTTCTGGTCCCTTCCTTTTGCTTTTGCAAGGCCTTCCAACATGCTTCTGGTAGTCTGGTGGATTAATTTCAGGCCCATTCATCTTCTCCCACTCAGTTATGTCCTTGCAAGGGTAGATGATGTTGCTATAAGCCTTCTTGAACATTGAGACTGAGTAGCATTGATCCACTAAGGTTAGTGGATCTACTCTCTCATTCCTACAACATGCTATAACATGTATGCAAGTCACTCCACTTTTTTGCCATCTCATACAGCTGCAGGACTTGCTGTGCCAGTCTACTATGTAATTAGTTCCTCTATCCACCACTTGAAGCACTCCATCTCCTGATTCATACACATAGCATGTGTTGGCCAGCTCTGCCAACTTTTCAACTAGTTTCTTGATCTTAGGGCACATTACTCCTTGCATCTTCTCACCCTCACAATGCTTAGTGTAGTGCCTTGTAGTCCACTGTTGCTTGATCCTCTCAAACATTGAAAGAATTGGCAATTCTCTTGCCTCCAAGATATACCTGCACAAGCATTGCATGTTTTGTTAACAACAGTGATAGGAGAGCATTGCATCTTATGTTAAAAAGAGTGAGAGGAAAACATTGGAACTTACTTGTTGAACACCTCACACAAGTTGTTGAGCAGAATGTCACACTTAGGTATGTCACTTTGGAAAGCCCTCACCCAAGTGTTTGGCTCCAACTCTTTGAACCAATTGTATGCACCCTCATTCAACACCTTCATCTCAAGCATGTACTGCTCATACTTAATAACTGTTGTGCTCCTAGCTATCTTCCACAATTGATTCTTCAAAGCATCACCTTTGTACAGCTGTTGGAAATTCTTCCACATATGCCTGACATAGAACCTATGTTCTGACTTAGGGAAAACTTCAGTGACAGAAATTATCAAGCCCTACAAAACAACATAGACCAATATAGAAAGTGTTAAACAAATGTATGCAAGTACACTAATCTAATTAGACCATCAGGCAATGTGGTTGCATATACCTTCTGCTTGTCAGACATTACTGTCCATGGGGATGTGTTGATAATACAAAGATCATTCTTCAGCCTCTCAAGAAACCAAACCCAGTTAGGCTTGTCCTCCACTTCCACAACACCTATTGCTATGGGGAATATGCAATTATTTGGATCTATTCCTACTACAACCAGCAACTGCCCTCTATATCTTGTTTTAATATGGCAGCCATCTATGAAGATCATAGGCCTGCAACCTTGAAGATAGCCTCTTTTGCATGCATCAAGGCACATGTAGGCTTTGTTGAACCTAGCTTGATTATCCCGTGCAAGGAAAAAGGAGCTACCAGGATTACTTCTCCTTATCTCATTTCCATAATCCCACAACAGCTTGTACTGCCCTTCTTCATCTCCATGAATAATTTTCATAGCCAGCCTTCTTGCCCTCTGTAGCTTGGACCTAGTTGGTGTCATGTGCCATTCCTTTTGAACAACCCTTGAGAAGTTTCTAAGATTCATATCCTGATCAGCCCTGAAACTCTCAATGTACTTCCTGGCTAGAAAAGGTGCTGTGAAAGCCTTGATTTTCCATTTTTTTTGCAGCAACTATGTTCTTCAACATATTTCTTTACCATGAAACATTTGGTTCTGCTGTCATAAGAATCCCACAAATACCAGGTACAATCATCATCACGTACTGCTTTCACTCTCTTCCTGTCATTCACTGGTAACTTGACATCAACTCTGTTCTAGCTGCTGTATTCCTTAATTGCTTTCCTAAGCAAATCAACATTTTCAAACACTTGTCCAACATGAAACTTTGGACAAGTCAGATCCTCCTTTCTGAATGCTCTAAATTTGGTTTGCATTTCATCATCTGAATCAGGTGCCCAAAGATCTTCACCTTCAGATTCATAATCTGACATGTTTTCTTCCTTTCCTTCCCCTACAACTCCTTTATCTTTTGATGTTGTTTTCTGCTTCATCTTCTCCTTCCTTTCAACTGGTTCATCCTCATCCACATTGTCAGCATAAAGGTCATCATCATCATCACTGATTTCAAAGTCACTATCTACCATGTCACCAGGATCAAAGTCAATGTCATCTGAGTCACTACCTGTTCCTACATTGGCTTCAAAACATCTCTTCTTTGCTCTGGTTCTCCTCAATTGATGTGCTTCTACATCTTCATCTACTGCATGTTGCTCTGCTTCTCTTTGTTGCTCTACTTGCTCTGCTTCTTGGCCTACATGCTCTGCTTCTTGATGTTGCTGTACATCATCATGTTGCCCTGCTTGTCCTTGTTGCTCTGCATTCTCCTCTGCTCCTTCACCAAATGTGCATTGCCTTCTTACAAACATTAATGGATTGCCATCTTCTTCCCTGTCTAGCACATTGTTTGGATACACAACCTGAATTGGTGTAGGGCAGTCTTCTTCTGAATTTCCAGGCTTGCTACTATGATCTTTAGTACCATCTTTTGAAGGGCTAAACACTGGTGGAAGTTCAAATTGGACCACATCATCAACAACCTTCTTAGTAATTAAGTTGTCATCATGATCAAGATAAATATTGAAGAAATGATGCCCAATAGATAGAAACATCGTCATTTGATCAGTATCTGCCTCAGATCTGATATGTCTCAAAGAATTCTGAGTAATGTCAAGTATTGGGATTTGATAATATGCCTTCAACCTGCATGCCATCTCTCAGCCAATCTCTTCTACTAGATGTTCCACCATTATTGGAGACCAAGTGAGCTTATCCAAACAGTCATACCAAACTTGATGCCCATCAACATAAGCCCTATTGCTTCCTTCACCCATGAAAAACCCACCATGATGAAACTGCACTGAGAACTTCTCACTTCTTGCTCCTGCAAAAACAAAGCATAATTGATCACATCAAAACTGAACAAAAATGACCTTTTTGAACAGTAAAGCACTAGAAATCCCCAATTTTCTCCATAAACCAGAGCTACAAACCTATGCCTATTCCAACTGCCAGATAAATTTGACCCAACAACCTAAGCCTATTTCATGTGGAATCGATGAAAATTTGACCCTTTAGACAAGAACCTAAAACCCTATCAGAAACCCTATCAGGAACATTGGGTTCGAAAAATCCTAAACCTAAATCGCCATACACGCGACAGATAGTACTACATATCATAGGCGAACACAATGCCAGCCCTATCAAAGAAGAATCGAAGAGAAAGAAGAAGATTTACGGCAGTAATCATCACTTACGGTAAACGGAGGCAGGGGCACCTCCGGGGCGACGAACAGGAGACATGGCGGCGGCGCCTCCTCTCCACCACCGCGAGAAGAAACCCCTCCGCGCCCGCTGCTCCGACCACGGCGCCGGAACACGGCGACGACCACGCCGCACCACGCCGCACACGCCTCCGTCACCTTCTCCGCTGGTTTGATCGGCTCGAACAGGGGAGGTGGAGAGACAGGGGAGGAGTTCGGGTATCTGTCCGGCAAAGTGGGGGGTGTTGCTGCAAATATGCCATTGGGCCGCTCCTCCTCGCGACACCTGGCGCGCGGACTGCTCAACAGGTGGCGTACGAGTGGTCTACGGCGCACAGTGACCGTATTTTTCACCGTTCCCTGTACACAGTGACCGTATTGCGTGAGTTCTTGTGTACATTGACTAAAGTGACCGCGCGACGCAAGTTGAGGTACCGTAGATGAATTTTACTCATTGTTAGTCATAATCTTGACATGTATATGAAGCCGAGTCATCCGGCCGCTCTCCAGGCAGTTGGGCAGCCGGACGCGCAGCTGTGTGTGGCTTGAATCGGCTAATCAGATGCACCAGTTTGTTAGATGACTGACTGAATCGTGTGGCCGTTGAAGATGAGCTACACAAGTGGTGTACTTGTGCTTGCATGTTAACTAGGTTAGTTAGGGCGTGTTTGGTTGCCTGGGTAACTTTACCCTGCATCACACGAAGGATCCTGGCTGAGCTTGGCCTGATTGAGCTGATGCAAAGATGAACTAAGATGTATGTTTGGTAGACTGTATTGTATGTGTGCACCACAGATGCTGTATACAACATATCTTGTTTGGTAGGCTGCATCAGAGGTTGCATGGCGAGGGCAAAGAAAGGAAGCAAAACAAATCTGAACCAGCTGCTGCTTCTTCATGCATTAGATCTGCTGCTGCTCTCCGTGAATTAAACAAGTTGCACGGCGAGGGCCCCGTGACGGAGGTTAGCATTTTTGTAGCTCCTGGTGGTGGCCATGGCAGTTGAAGGATGCACGGGCCGACGACTACCAGGCAGACACGGATGATTTGACGACGGCACAGATGGAATGTCGCCAAGTCCGACGAAGATCAAGCTTTCACCCGGAGCTAGAAGGAAGGAGAAGGAGCACCACGACGGAGCCTACAGCGAGGAACACGATGTTTGCGGACGCCATCACCGTCGGCCAGAGCGCGTACTGGGCAAGTGATGTACTCCGGTGCTTCAACTCTTCCGTCGCCTCCCCGGTCCGACAGCCACCTGCAGCTATGCCACCCGAGCGGCCATAGATGCCCGCCCGCTTCCAAGCCGCGCAGTCCGCCCACGACCGCCGCGTCTCCCACCGCCAGGGCCGCCGCCCTGCCACCAGACCACCGCGAGATCTCCTAAAGTACATGACTTTGACCAAATCCACGCCCCCAACCGCCTCCTGGAGTCGCCGGCGGGTACTGCCTCGAGACAAACAGCAACCTGACGCTGCCCGAGGGAAGGGGGATGTGGGGGAACGGCCAATGGCCAATGACGAACCCGTCCCCCAACCAATCTCCCCCTCGAAACCACCTGTTTCGCCCCCGAAGCCGAAGGTCTGGACCCGCCGGAGTGCAGCCACCGCCACCCGATGTCGAGGAAGAGGGATGAGGTGGCAGATCTGCCGCCGCCGCAGCCATGG
>NC_041380.1:32012163-32039569 GCF_002162155.2 Triticum dicoccoides
GGGGCCGCCCGCGACCCGGTCGCACACGACCCGCAGCGCCAGAGAAGGCTCGGCGTTGCTGCCGGGAGGCAACCGCCGCCGAAACCCGCCCGCCGGCCTGCACCGCCACGCGCCTTGCCGCGCATCACGCAACCGCCACGCCACCGTCGTCGGCCCCCGCCGGAGCGCCGCTGCGCCGCCGCGCCCAACAACCAGCGCCGCGTCCTGGCACGCGAGATCCCCGCGCGAGGAGATGAGGGGAGCCCCACCGCCGCCAGCAACGACCGGGCTTCGCCCGCTCGCGCCCCTCGGCGGCGGCGAGGGAGGGGAGAGGAGGAGGGAAGGAGAAGCGGCGGCCCTAGGGTTTCCTCCCGGACGCTCGCGGGAGCGTCGCGGGAGGAGGGGCTCGCACGAGATGGCTTCAAGATCAAACAGCTACAAATTTGCATGGTAGATGCGAGCCAGGTGCAGCCCAATTAACCAATCACACCCTTAGTGCATGGCGTTAGTGACCGATCGTGGCGGCTGGGCTGTGCGTGCCCTTGCATATTTAAGTTGTTGTGAGGGCTTGGCAAGTGTGACAAGTGTTAGGCGCTGTTCTAGGTGCAGTCACCATGTATATGTGTTCTCGGTGTGTCGTGAATATAGAAGAGGCGTATGTCGCCGTAAATACTCGTGTCACGAGTTCGTATCTTCTGTCCGGTGTTCGTGTTGCCGGAGGCACATGATAGCGGGCGTTCATCGCTGGAGGGCTGCTTCACGTATTTCGCCGGACGACAGCTCCAACATAGGAAGGTGGCTTCGGGATTCATGATCTCTGCCGACGGAACATGTGCCTACTCCTCAACTTTGTCCACAAGCTTCACCAGCCCGACTGGCGCCACCGTGAAAGAGTTGGTTTCTCGGCAACATCAAGGGGGAGCGACCACTCCTCGGCTCCTTGGTTCCTTGGGGCCACCATTCGCCAGGGCCTCCCGACATACATGGCTATCACGAGCGTGGACCTCCAGGACGGGCGCGCCACCTCTTTGTGGCATGACCGTTGGTGCCCCGGTGTTACCCTCTGCTTCGAGTACGCGGGTCTCTACTCTCACACTACGCTGACCAACACCTTGGTTCTGGCGGTCGCGCTCACCGCTCTGCCGCTGCAGAGGCGCCTCTACGTCATAGCGGCTGCTCAGCTTGGTGCGGTGAAGGCTCTCATTCGTGGCCTCGGCTGGCGGACGCTCCAGGCCGCCGGTTCATGGCTTGGGGCGAGGATCTTGAGTTCACCTCGCGGGTGATGTTCCGTGTGCTGTCCTCCAACGGTGTGCTCTTCTTGTCCTCCATTGATATTTGGGGCTCCCTTCTCTCCAGGAAGATAAAGATTTTTGCTTGCATGCTGCTCCGTGGTCGCCTCAGCACCCGGATAAACCTGCATGGAAAAAATGGCCCCTCGTCAGCACTTGCGCCTCCTTGTTTAAAAAAAAAGAATGACTCCGGTCTCTGGATCAGTCAATGCATGCAGCCATATTATTAAATAAAAACGTAACAGAGTCTTAAGGTCCAAAAAGGCTCATAAACTGAGCAGTAGTCGAAAGAAAATTAATCTGAAAAGTGCCACATCCGGCGATATAGATCTGAAAAAGTGTCACATCCGGCAATAAAAAAACAAGCTAGGATGACTACACACCTAGCCTATTATTAGGTCGTTATCCAAATTGGCTGGAGATAACCCGTGCTACCATTTCCCAGCGGTTGCATTCAATAACCATAAGCTCCCTGAAATCCGCATGAGTAGTAAGGACCACATACGGATCCAAGCTATATCTCTGTAGGTAACCTGGAAAAAATTAGTGAATTTTGTCCCATTGAAAATTATATCATTCCTAGTGTTTCATATAGCCCAAAATAATGCACATATTTCTATCCGAATATGTTTAGCTATGTGTATGTCCACTCCATTAAGCCACGTCCCAAATAACATGTTTATGCTACTTGAGGGATTAACGTTAAAAGCTACATGAATTGATCGCCATAATAATTTTGCAAGTGGACATTCAAGAAAGATGTGTTTAATTGTTTTATTTTGATCACAAAAACAACACTTGCGCCTTCTGCACCACTGACAAGTCTATTGCCCATACGTTCTCCGCCTGCAGTCGTGTTGCCTCCGCATGGACTTGTCATGGGATGGGACCTTTCAATTCAGTTACAAGATCCTCTCTTCGCCGCCGGCAGGCCTCAGCCACAACCGCTTCTTGGAAAGACAGGCTCTTTGTGCTTCTCTGGTATAGATTTGGAAGGGCAGAAACGACGGCACTTTCAACAATGTTAGCTGCCGTGCTTGCGACATCATCTCCTAGGCGGCAGACGACCTCCTGTTATGGAGCCGATGCTTCAATGCTCCTTCCCGGGATGGCTTCTGTCAATCCGCGCTTTCTTTCTTTCGGCCACCTAGCTTCCTCCCTTTTTTGTTTCTCCCTTCTTGTCTTGTTATTTTTATCTTTTTGATGAAAACACTATATGACCGCCAGATCCTTCAAGTAATACAACAACCGATGGGGTACCCAGTCACGTCGTCATTCTTGAAAAAAACATGCTTCCACGGCTATGGGCTTACATTACAGTTGACCAGATAATATACACCCAGTTGCACCAAAACCTAGCTCGTGCGTGTTAATTCAAACAGATGCAACGCACGGCCAAAGAGAGCCGAGAGAGAGTGAGGGCGTCTAGCACGGCAGCTGGCAGAACTTTTTTGTCTCTCTCTTTTGATGAGGACGGCCGCTGGAAAGACATGATAGCGTGAGCTCAGGGTGAAAGGAAATGGGCCTGAAATTGGCCTATCTCCTTTGTGCGAGAATTATTAAACGAAAGAAACCTTCGTTTTGTTAAAGAAATTATTTACAGTACCGTAAAACCCTAACGGTGGTTTCTGAAAAAACGATCAGATAAAACTAATGATGGTTTCAATTAAAAATTGTGCTCTTATCTAATACTAGTAGATAGCAAATACAGTGGTGAAAGTAGAGAGTCCCCAGACAAGTGTCCTGAAGCATGACAGAAGAGAGAGAGCAAGCAACAGAAGTTTCACAACACTGGATAATCAGAGCATCAAGGAGTGGGAGGGATCTATCCTGTGTTTCTGCATTCCTCAATGCCTCCCAAACATAGAACTGAAATGTGTACCACTACTACACAATGGTTGCGATGTTCCACATGCATTCCCAAAGAAATTCTGAATTATCTTTGCAGGTATGGTGTGTATACATGGTACATGGATATGTATCTATCTCTTCTTTGCCAAAGTTCCGTCGTTTCTCTTGGCTAGTGAAGCAACTATCTTTGGCTCCAGCCGCTAGCTACTTCTTTTAAGAAAAGGCAAGGGCATCATCTTTAATTGGATCTACTTCAATGCAACAACCTTGTAGTAGATGCAGAAATTAATGTGCCCAACATGCAAATTGCATTGCCTTTGAAGCACTGATGGGATCCATAATTTGGACAAAAAAAATCACCTAGGCGAAAGGGATTCCAATTCTAGCCTAAGGCTGGTCGTAATGGTAATATCATAAGAGGTATCATGCATGTCAACTAGATTTTTTGAATGATGTGGCACACAATTAAATGAGAAAAGAGAGAATGTGATATCATTTCATCGGTTGTGGTGATGTTTCTGAAGCTCAGGTAATGGCAATCAAGGAAGGCATACAGATAGCTAATCAGCACATGCCCCTGCCAATGATTGTTTGAACTGATAGTGCCAAAGGTGTATTGACGCTGACAAATAAGATGATTGATCAGTATCTCGGCCACTTTGTGGAGGAAGTAAAGGACGTAGTAATGGGAGATCGGGAACTTAAGCTAGCTAAAATTATTTGTACTCCAAATGGGATTGCAGATTTCTTGGCTAAATTTGCAAGGAAGGAACATCTAACCAATGTTTGGTTTCAGGATGTCCCAAGTGATGTAGCAGTTCTATTAGCTAGCTGCAGATTATAATCCTGTTCTAAATTAATAATGGAAAACACTTAATGTCAGCTGGATGATTTCTTTCTGGAAATCAGCCGCGTCCCTGGCTCGCCACGCGTACGTGGTCCCTTCCCTCACTTTACGTTTCTGTAGCGATTGACCTTTTAGCGGTCTGATCCGGCCCGAACGTCGAGCACAGCGCTCCCAGGTTTACATTGTTAGGTTCCCACTACTACTCTTTCATAGATCAATGGAGGAATCAAGTATGGTGGCGATTACAAGAGAGCTCGAGGAAGGGGGGAGTACAAGGGAAGGGATACACGCTACAACCGCCGCCGATTCGTTCTGATCCAAGCCAGGATACATATTCCACTTGCTACACTCGCTTATATCAGCTACTGGTGGGTTTCTCTGGGCCGAACATGTAAGAGACCCACTGAGGCCCAGTAAACTTGTGGCATGGTCTCCTTTCTCTCTTGGGCCGTCCTGGTGCCACCCCGGCCTTCCTCTGCCCAGGTGTAGGAGGGACGCTAACACCCCCCCCCCTTTCTTCAGACACGACTTGTCCCCGAGTCGTAGGAGAAGGAAATCGCCTCCGAAGATCTTCCATGTCCTCCCAGGTGTCCAGTGTAGCCTTGGAGTCTTGCCAGTGGACGAGCCCTTGCTCTCGCATTTTGTTCGAGCCGCAACACCATCTCGTGTCCAAAATCTCCACCGGGACATTAACTGCATCAGTAAGTGATGGAAGGGAAGATGAGGCACTGGCACCTGGGGTCAGCGCCTTGCCCAGTTGTGAGACGTGGAAGACTGGGAAAATCGATGATCCCTCAGGCAGCTGCAGCTCGTATGTAACCTCATTCACCCGGCGGGTCACCGTATAGGGCCCGAAGAACTTCAAACTCAGCTTGTGGTTGGCCCGGCGTGCTACGGACGTCTGAATGTATGGCTGCAACTTGAGAAATACTTGGTCGCCAACGTGAAACTCTTTGGGAGTTCATTTCTTATCTGCTTGCTGCTTCATGACTTGCTTGGCTCGCAGTAAGTGTTGCCTCAAGACATCTTGCATTTGTTGTCGTTCTTCCAACCACTCATTAAGTTTGGGAATTGGTGTTGCTTGCTCAGGTACCAGCCCAAGGTGCCGCGGTTCTTGACCATAAACCACTTTGAACGGTGTCTTGTTGAGCGTGGAGTGGTACGTTGAGTTGTACAAGAACTCAGCTAATGCCAACCATCTGCTCCAGTTGTTGGGAGAGCTGTGGACGAAGCAACGCAAGTAGGTTTCGAGACACTGATTGACACTTTCGGTCTGCCTGTCCATCTAAGGATGATGAGATGAACTCATTTTCAGTTCCAGCCCTTGTAGTTTGAAGATCTCCTGCCACACTTTGCTGGTGAAGACGGCATCTCTGTCAGAGATAATTGCTTCCGGCAAGCCGTGTAGTCTGTACACCTGGTTGATGTAGAGCTGAGCAATTGTCTGTGCCGTATAGGGGTGCTTGACTGGAAAGAAGTGAGCAAACTTGGATAAGGTATCCACTACCACCAATATGCAATTGCATTGTCGAGAGGGAGGCAATCCACCAATGAAATCCATGGAGACCAAGTCTCAGCAATGCTTGGCGACTTGGCGACTGGCAATGGGTGGAGCAGCCTCGGGTACTGTGCTCGGTCCCGTTTGGCTTGCTGGCAAACTTGACAAGACTGGATGTGATCCTTAATGTGTTGCTTCATACATGGCCACGCAAACAGGTGTTTGATCCTTTTGTAGGTAGCTGGGACCCCCGAGTGGCCGCCGACAGCACTGTCGTGCAAGGCGTCCATGATCTGCTGCTGTAGGTGTGTGTTGTTGCCCAGCCAGACACGCCCTTTAAAACAAACAATGCCCTTATTGAGAGTAAAGCCCTGCGACGGTAGAACATTAAGATCGTCACCACGCCGTCGTGCTGACGGAACTCTTCCCCAACGCTTTGCTGGATCGGAGTCCGGGGATCGTCATCGAACTAAACGTGTGCTAAAACTCGAAGGTGCCGTAGTTTCGGTGCTTGATCGATCGGGCCGTGAAGACGTACGACTACATCAACCGTGTTGTGCTAACGGTTCCGCTGTCGGTCTACAAGGGTACGTAGATCACACTCTCCCCTCTCGTTGCTATGCATCACCATGTAGAAATTTTTTGAAATTACTACATTCCCCAACAGTGGCATCCAAGCCTAGGTTTTATGTGTTGATGTTATATGCACGAGTAGAACACAAGTGAGTTGTGGGCGATATAAGTCATACTGCTTACCAGCATGTCATACTTTGGTTCGGCGGTATTGTTGGGCAAAGCGGCCCAGACCGACATTACGCGTACGCTTACGCGAGACCGGTTCTCCCGACGTGCTTTGCACAAAGGTGGCTAGCAGGTGACAGTTTCTCCAACTTTAGTTGAACCGAGTGTGGCTACGCCCGGTCCTTGCGAAGATTAAAATAGCACCAACTTGACAAACTATCGTTGTGGTTTTGATGCGTAGGTAAGATTGGTTCTTGCTTAAGCCCGTAGCAGCCACGTAAAACTTGCAACAACAAAGTAAAGGACGTCTAACTTGTTTTTGCAGGGCATGTTGTGATGTGATATGGTCAAGACATGATGCTAAATTTTATTGTATGAGATGATCATGTTTTGTAACCAAGTTATCGGCAACTGGCAGGAGCCATATGGTTGTCGCTTTATTGTATGCAATGCAATTGCGCTGTAATGCTTTACTTTATCACTAACCGGTAGCGATAGTCGTGGAAGCATAAAATTGGCGAGACGACAACGATGCTACGATGGTGATCAAGGTGTCGCGCCGGTGACGATGGTGATCACGACGGTGCTTCGAAGATGGAGATCACAAGCATAAGATGATGATGGCCATATCATATCACTTATATTGATTGCATGTGATGTTTATCTTTTATGCATCTTATCTTGCTTTGATTGACGGTAGCATTTTAAGATGATCTCTCACTAATTATCAAGAAGTGTTCTCCCTGAGTATGCACCGTTGCGAAAGTTCTTCGTGCTGAGACACCACGTGATAATCGGGTGTGATAGGCTTTACGTTCAAATACAACGGATGCAAAACAGTTGCACACGCAGAATACTCAGGTTATACTTGACGAGCCAAGCATATACAGATATGGCCTCGGAACACGGAGACCAAAAGGTCGAGCGTGAATCATATAGTAGACATGATCAACATAGTGATGTTCACCATTGAAAACTACTCCATCTCACATGATGATCGGACATGGTTTAGTTGATTTGGATCACATGGTCACTTAGAGGATTAGAGGGATGTCTATCTAAGTGGGAGTTCTTAAGTAATATGATTAATTGAACTTTAATTTATCATGAACTTAGTCCTGGTAGTATTAGCATATCTATGTTGTAGATCAATAGCTCACGTTGTTGTTTTCATATGTTTATTTTGATATGTTCCTAAAGAAAATTGTGTTGCAAGATGTTAGTAGCAATGATGCGGATTGGATCCGTGATCTGAGGTTTATCCTCATTGCTGCACAGAAGAATTATGTCCTTAATGCACCGCTAGGTGACGGACCTATTGCAGGAACAGATGCAGACGTTATGAACATTTGGCTAGCTCAATATGATGACTACTTGATAGTTTAGTGCACCATGCTTAACGTCTTAGAATCGGGACTTCAAAGACGTTTTGAACGTCATGGACCATATGAGATGTTCCAGGAGTTGAAGTTAATATTTCAAGCAAATACCCGAGTTGAGAGATATGAAATCTCCAACAAGTTCTATAGCTAAAAGATGAAGGAGAATCACTCAACTAGTGAGCATGTGCTCAGATTGTCTGAGTACTACAATCGCTTGAATCAGTGAGAGTTAATCTTCCAGATAAGATAGTGATTGACAGAATTCTCTAGTCACCATCACCAAGTTAGTGAAACTTCGTGATGAACTATAATATGCAAGGGATAACAGTTACAATTCCCAAACTCTTCGTGATGCTAAAATCAACAAAGGTAGAAATTAAGAAAAACATCAAGTGTTGATGGTAGACAAGACCACTAGTTTCAAGAAAAGGGTAGAGGGAAAAAGGGAAACTTCAAGAAGAACGGCAAACAAGTTGCTGCTCAAGTGAAGAAGCCCAAGTCTGGTCCTAAGCCTGAGACTAAGTGTTTCTACTGCAAAGGGACTGATCACTGAAAGTGAAACTGCCCCAAGTATTTGGCAAATAAGAAGGATGGCAAAGTGAACATAAGTATATTTGATATACATGTTATTGATGTGTATTTTACTAGTGTTTATAGCAACCCCTCAATATTTGATACTAGTTCAGTTACTATGATTAGTAACTTGAATCAGGAGTTGCAGAATGAACAAAGACTAGTTAAGAGTGAGGTGACGATGTGTGTTGGAAGTAGTTCCAAGATTGATATGATCATCATCGCACTCCCTATACTTTTGGGATTAGTGTTGAACCTGAATAAGTGTTATTTGGTGTTTGCGTTAAGCATGAATATGATTTGATCATGTTTATTGTAATACGGTTATTCATTTAAGTAAGAGAATAAATTGTTGTTCTGTTTACATGAATAAAACCTTATATGGTTACACACCCAATGAAAATAGTTCATTGGATCTCGATCATAATGATACACATCATAATATTGAAACCAAAAGATGCAAAGTTAATAATGATAGTGCAACTTATTTGTGGCGCTGCCGTTTAGGTCATATTGACGTAAAGCGCATGAAGAAACTCCATGCTGATGGGTTTTTGGAATCACTTGATTATGAATCAATTGATGCTTGAGAACCATGCCTCATGGGCAAGATGACTAAAACGCCGTTCTTCGGAACTATGAAGCGAGCAACTGACTTATTAGAAATAATACATACTAATGTATGAGATACGATGAGTGTTAAGGCTCGCAGCGGGTATCATTATTTTCTGACCTTCACAGATGATTTGAGCAAATATGGGTATATCTACTTAATGAAACACAAGTCTGAAATATTTGAAAAGTTCAAAGAATTTCAGAGTGAAGTGGAGAATCATCGTAACAAGAAAATAAAAGTTTCTACGATATGATCGCAGAGGCAAGTGGCTAGGTTGAGGTCTCGGGTCTTAGATGTTAGGCTTGGCTGCGATGCCTGTTTGGTATTAGGCCCAGGCTATTTGCGCCCCTTCATCAACTGGATAGGTGTAGCGACATTTGTTGCTTAGACGGCGGCTTTAGTCTTACTGTTATATGACTTTGTAAGGTCTTGTGAGAATAATTAATAAAGTGGCTGTATGCATCGCCCAGATGCAGAAGCCGGGGGTCATCCTCCTTTTTAAAAAAAAATAGAAACTCTTCAGTATGACTAAATGAAATGAGCAAAAGCAGCACATGAATGTTCAGGAAACTTAAGTCTTTGTCTTAAGAGGCCATACATATTTCCAGTGATCTGTCCTCGACCATGCAATGATGGAATTACAGAATAATCTATTTTACGCATCAATGGTATATTATCTTTACCTTAAAGCTACATGGAACATTTACATAGACTGGAGTATTGAGGAATTATTTTGGAATTCCAGCGAAGAAAGGAAGCGAGCCATGATGATTACCAGTAAAATATGTATATGGCTTGCCTCAGAAACATAAATTCGCGTATTCCTCCACACTGTTACATGTGTGGGAAGTAAACATGAGTAAGAAAAAAATATTAGAGAAAAGTTAAAGAGTTAGACTGCACCAAGTAACACATCGCTTTAAAATTGGTTGGGTTACTTTGTTTACCAGCTAGCACACAATGTTTATAATCTGTCCACCAGAAACATGAAAAAAAATACAAATCATTGCAAAATTTCAGCAACTTCTTTTTGTAGCCAGGGGTTTCAGCGACTTCAGCACTCCCTATTGTGTGTATACATCAAGATCTCTAACAAAAATAGATCGAAAGAGATAGAGGCAACTTACAGATCGTGCCACAGGAGCGCACATCCTAGTTAAATACCAATGGGAATACAATGTTTCTTGTTAACCTGGGACATGGAACAATGGATGGATGCACAATGTATCAGAATCAGCCAGATATAGCAGCTTAACATTTTAGTTTTAGCACATCAAAAGAGCATAATACAGGAAAACACCATAATTATCAGTTCTTGTCTAATCTCCGTGGGGCATAATGTCACTATTAGTATGTAGCGATGTATTGATCCTAAATAAGTGGACATGGAGCAGTATTGTCATAATCTAGCTCTAGATAGCCCCATAGGACATGATCCATTAAAATATGTAGTACACATTTGATACTTCCATTCAACTATCTGCAAGTGATGCCTCTACAAACAACCGAATATCACCATAAGCATTCATATAATAAATAAAGGAAATCCCAACATAAACACCATTAGACGAAAATGTGGAGAACATGCATGTTTTAATTTGGCTGCTTCCGTAGCATTTGCCTGCCTGCATACAACATAGCAAAGAGTAAAATTCTGCATAGATATGGCTATCTGAATATTCATCAAACCTGAGAAATTGGAGATGGCAGATCATAAATATAGCTATCTGAATGTACATCAAACCTGACAGAGAAATTGGAGGCGGCAGATCAAGATGAGCGGCAGGACTGGCTAAGGGATCATCCATCGACTACTTTCAAAGAAGATTAACAGTAGTGCAACCTGCAGCTTATAGCTTGTTCCAAAAAATAAAATCAAGTGTGTAGTTCAATGTTGTGCCAATTAATTGCGAACAGAAACATATTGACCGCTTCCACCAATTCAATCCAAACGCCTTGAATCTAATCTGGTGCATAAACAAATTCAGTATGTAGAAAGCAAGATGCAAGAGTCCATGGATTAGGGATTAATAATCACATCATTATGCTCGAGGAGTGAGAGGAGCTGCTAGCGAATGAAGGCCCGAACGTGTACCATGGTTCAGATTCGTCGAGCAACCGGCCATGATGGTGCGGTGTCGACTGTGAGGGCTCAACATTCACCCTGTCCTATACATGTACCAACAGGAGATGCACACGACGGAGAGGCCTTGAAATTCGCCCTGTCCAGTACATGTAATACCAGCAGGATATACAGGTCGACGGCAAAGCTTAAATTCATGTTGATTTTTCAGGGCCGTAAATTAACAAATCTCGAGCAGGAAGCGGACAGCTTACTGTGGTGGGGATGAAAGGAATGGATAAGATGAGGAGGGGAAGAAACTCGTCAGGGGCATTGGCACCAAATACCTGAGACGACGGCCGATGGGAGGATGGGAAGAAACTCGTCAGGAGCTGCTCCACTTCTCAACGGGGAGAGCTATCTGTCGGTTCTTCTATGGCGAAGATGGGCGCATTCGCATGCGGTCCAAAGAGAAATACCAGATCGTAAGCAACTGAATCGACAGAGTAATTGCGTAATGGGATTTGATGGAGATTGGAGAAGATGAAGAGGGAGAGGAAATCCGCTGCCGTGGGGAACTGGTGAGGCGTTGCGTTTGGGACGGGTGCGATGGGAATCGCCAGAGGCGGAAAGAGACGTCTGTGGGAAGCTCTCTCGTCGGTCCCACCGGCAGTAACTGAAGCTTACGTGGTTGTTTTGTACTATCATGGGTCCCACATGTAAGCCTTTAACTAAATGTTGATGTGGCGGTGCTGCTGATGTCGATAGGCTGCATGTTAAGAGAAATACCATAGTGGGGATGAACTATTTAGGTACTATAGATTAGACTAACTTAGCACTAATTAATACTACTAGCTAAACCTAGTACTAACAAGGGCCGGCCATAGCCCAACCGGCCACACGCATGGCACACACACATCACGCAACACATGGTGCTAGAGGTTAAAATTGTTTTCTGTTAACAAAAGATAGCATTTTGTGATTTTCATAGTATTTAATTCATGCCTTATTTGAATTTGGTTCAATGGGGTAATTTGGAGCTTGTCAAATGTACTACTTACCCATATTTTTGTTAGACCTGATAACAATTATTTAATGGCCGCTGCTACGCGTAAACCGGTTGATGGCAGGGACTTTTAAACCACCTTGCCAGCCGTTGATTTCCTTCGATTAGGGCCGCTTGATCTCTGGACCATAACTTCCATCCCGAATACCCATCTCTCCCCAGCGACTCCAGCCAGCCATCAGATATGCACAACATCTTCGTTTCCAAGGTTGCGGCAGCCCCGTCACCGGTCCTCTCACAGGAAAACGCGACGAGCTAGCTCGCCATGCGCCGGGTTGCAACAGTGACGTTGCTGCGGTCATCCTTGAAGCACCGGCAATGCTCCCACACAACACCGGTGATGCTTCGTTGCAGCACCGGTGATGCTCCGACGGCTCGAACGATGCCCCATTGCAGCAACATGATGCTCCGTCGGATTCGACGATGCTGCATCACAGCACCAGTGACGCTCCGACGGCCCGAACGATGCTCCATTGCAGCAACGCCGATGCCCCGACGGCCCAGACGATGCACCGTCGCAGCACCGGTGATGCTCGGACGGTTCGAACGGTGCTCCATTGCAGGAACGGCGATGATCCGACGGCCTCGACGATGCTCCCTTACAGCATCGGTGATGCTCCGACCGTTCCGACGACCTGAAGACGCTCCATAACAACACCGGTGATGCTCCGCAAAACTCATTGAAGCATGTCTCTTTGCATGTTCGCGAGCATCAATGCCATCATGGCACGCCTCGTCGTTATGATCGTCGAAGCATTTGCTTTGTCATGGTCGTTGAAGCATTTGCGCAATCGTCGACGTCGTCGTGATCGTCAAAGTATCACCTCGTTGCTTGGCAGCGGTCGTCAACGCCGTCATGTCATGCCTCTTAGCCCTAGTCGTCGTTGGCATTGTCGTGGCTGTCGAAGTCATCATGGTCATGGAAGTATTGCAATGGCCATTGAAGTACGCCCGTCGTCGTGCCCGTCGAAGCATTTCCGCAGTCATCTATCAACATCATCGCGGTCGTCGAAGCATCGCCACGATCACAGAAGCATGCCTCGTTACATGGCCACGGTCGTCGACGCGGTAATGGCATGTCCCGTTGCCCTAGTCATTGAAGCATTGCTGTGGCAGTCAAAGTCATCATAGTCATGAAAGCATTGCCATTGAAGCGAGCCCGCCGTCGTGGTCGTCGAAGCATCAGCACGACCATTGAAACATGCCTAGTTGCATCGCCGTGGTCGTCAACGTCCGCATGACATGCCTCGTCGCCCTAGTCATTGAAGCAGTGTCGTGGTCGTCGAATGCATCATGGTCATGGAGGTATTGCCACGACCATTGAAGCACGCCCGTCGACACGGTCGTTGAAGCATTATCGCGGCCGTCAATGGTCGTCGAAGCTGTAAGCGAGTCTAACTCAAGGTTTTGGATCCCAAGCGAGCCTTTTTTCTCGAGGGGCACCGAAATTCACGGTTCCCACGGTAACCACGAAATACCGGAAAAAATTCGGACGAAATTCAAAATCAAATTTTGAATTCAAATATTTCAAAGTTGATATAGATAAACTTTTAACTCTATGATATCACAGTCTTTCTCCTAGTGTAGTGGTTGAACACATGCACGCACCGATGCCGCTTGGTCAGAGATTTCGATTTCGACTCCTGCGGCTCCAGAATTTTTCTGCAGCTCCACAAAGCAAGCCTTTGCCACTATGCCAATGTGAGCACTGTTGCTACATGAGAGATGCCGCTTATTTAACAGCAGAGTGATCGTTTGAATTCAAATTTCAAAAAAACTCGATTTTTTTTGCTTGGTATGAGTGTTTTCCGTGGGGTAGCGGTAAACGCAGTAACCGCTCGGGATCGCGAAATTTCGAGCGGTATCCAAAACAATGGTCTAACTACATCTGCATGCCGTTGTAGTCTCTAACAAAATATCCCTAGTCTTTAGCTAGTTAGCTAGTCCATAGGGAGGTTGACAGCCACAATTGGGTCTGCACGTTCGTGTCTTGTAACTGTATATGTACCGACCGCATGATCAATGAACCTCTCGTGTTGCATCCTATTCCTTCTCTCTTGCAGAAGCATTGCCACAACAAATTGGAGCCCGCCTCACAACCATGGCTTGACCGTCAACGCTGTCGGGACATGCCTTGTCGCCGTGGTCGTGGAAGCGTCGCCGTGGCCATTGCAGCACGCCTCACAAGCAGCCTCTTAACATCCATTCAATGCATGTTGGCGCACGGCTTAGCAGCTTGCCGGAAAGGGAGGCGCTTAGGTAGAGAGAGAGTGAGCGGAGGGGATCCAGCACGAGGACACCAGGAGATCGATTGGGCCGAGAAGATAAGCAAGAAAATGGGACACGTGGCGCAGGAGGGAGGCGGCTTACGTTGCGGGAGAATCAGTCGGATTAAAAGAAACGTTTTCCTTATTTAATCGCTGTTTAGGGGATGTACAAAGGGCTAATCAGTGCAATATTTATAAAGCTAGCCATAGCTACAGTAGTCGTATTAGTAAGCGGTAGCTGTGGCTGCTAGAAGCAGCAAGCAGCAGCGGCATGGCGCGGACGCGGCCAGGCAACGCCGCGCACGGCCGGATGCGGCCCGGGCCGCGTTGCCGGAGCTAGCGACAGGCGGAGGCGGTGGCAAGGCCGAGCGCGGGCGGGAGGCTGCGGAGGCACGCACGTGGGCGGCAGTAGCATGAGCAGCAGCAGCCGCGGCAAGCAGTAGCGGGCGCAGCAGACGCGGGCACAGTGAGGAGTCGGCGAGCGCGCGAGAGGAAGGCAGCAGGGAAGTGACCGGGGTGGGCGGTGACGTGAGAAGTGTTAGGACAATCCCGGTCCGGCGACGAACGCCGCGTACCCTCCGGCGACGAACCTCTTTCTCTCTATCTCGAACGGAGGTAGAAGAAGAAGCACAACACACTGGACTTTTTCAGGCGACGAACACCATATGCTGCACGAACGGCGCCTCGGCCGCACGCACGACCTATTTTTTTCCTTCTAGGCACATACCACAAGCGCTGGACTAACCAGTACAACAGATAGGGCTTTTTATACCCGAAGCATATCACCCTGGCCGACAACTAACTCACGCACACACGTAGTAATCCAGCCACCATTATAGCCGGCCAACAAGCTAACAACCTGGACGCATCAGATCGCTAACCACCTGGATATGGGTCGGCTTTGTAGCCCTCGGCTGCTCACGCACGCACGCAGCGCCTGAGGACTCACCAGCGCGTGCGATCCGCTCGCCAACGGCCGCAGCCCTAGCGCCCTACATGATCGACTCAGGTGCACATACACCATCACGACACACATACGCACGCTAGCCTAACAAATCTGGAGTAACGAACCTACGTGCATGACACATACGACCTAATCAACTGATTCAATCATGATTATCCTAACAATCTCCCCCTAATCTTGATTTGCCGTTGCCCGTGTTGGTGCATCTCCTGTCATCGTCGTTGCAGCCACCGCAACGGCCTCCACCCTCTTCGTCGGCGACACACGCCGATCTTCTTCTCCGCCGGCGACACACGCCCGACGTTCTGGCGACATACGCCGTCTTCCTCGTCTCCGGTTGCAGCGACATATGCCATCTCCTCCGACTCTTGCAACACATGCCGGTGACAGCCGCAACACCGCGCATCTCCTTGGGCGGACACACGGCCCAGAGTTCCATCGCGCAGCCGTCGGCGAACGCTGCCACCGTCGGCACGCGCCCGGCATGGGGAATGACGCCACTGCGCACCTCAACGCCGACGTGCAGCGCCTCCATGCCGCCTCGCCCCGCCTCGCCGTGCGGCAACTCCGCTGCTCCCTTGTCGTGCCACCACGGCCTCTGCGCCATCATGCTCGCTGCGGACTCACCGCGGATCGACAAGGCTCTGATACCAATTGTTAGGACAAACCCGGTCCGGAGACGAACGCCGCGTACCCTCCGGCGACATGAATGCCGGACGAACCTCTTTCTCTCTATCTCGAACGGAGGTAGAAGAAGAAGCACAACACACTGGACTTTTTCAGGTGACGAACGCCATATGCCGCACGAACGGCGCCTCGGCCGCACGCACGACCTATTTTTTTTTCTTCTAGGCACATACCACAAGCGCTGGACTAACCAGTACAACAGGTAGGGCTTTTTATACCCGATGCATATCACCCTGGCCGACAACTAACTCACGCACACACGTAGTAATCCAGCCACCATTATAGCCGGCTAACAAGCTAACAACCTGGACGCATCAGATCGCTAACCACCTGGATATGGGCCGGCTTTGTAGCCCTCGGCTGCTCATGCACGCACGCAGCGCCTGAGGACTCACCAGCGCGTGCGATCCGCTCGCCAACGGCCGCAGCCCTAGTGCCCTACATGATCGACTCAGGTGCACATACACCATCACGACACACATACGCACGCTAGCCTAACAAATCTGGAGTCTAACCAACCTACGTGCATGACACATACGACCTAATCAACTGATTCAATCATGATTATCCTAACAATCTCCCCCTAATCTTGATTTGACGTTGCCCGTGTTGGTGCAGCTCCCGTCATCGTCGTTGCAGCCGCCGCAACGGCCTCCACCCTCTTCGTCGGCGACACACGCCGATCTTCTTCTCCGCCGGCGACACACGCCCGACGTTCTGGCGACATACGCCGTCTTCCTCGTGTCCGGTTGCAGCGACATATGCCATCTCCTCCGACTCTGGCAACACATGCCGGTGACAGCCGCAGCACCGCGCATCTCCTTGGGCGGACACACGGCCCAGAGTTCCATCGCGCAGCCGTCGGCGAACGCTGCCACCGTCGGCACGCGCCCGGCATGGGGAATGACGCCACTGCGCACCTCAACGCCGACGTGCAGCGCCTTCATGCCGCCTCGCCCCGCCTCGCCGTGCGGCACCTCCGCTGCTCCCTTGTCGTGCCACCACGGCCTCTGCGCCATCATGCTCGCTGCGGACTCACCGCGGATCGACAAGGCTCTGATAGCAATTGTTAGGACAAACCTGGTCCGGCGACGAACGCCGCGTACCCTCCAGCGACATGAATGCCGGACGAACCTCTTTATCTCTATCTCGAACGAAGGTAGAAGAAGAAGCACAACACACTGGACTTTTTCAGGCGACGAACGCCATATGCCGCACGAACGGCGCCTCGGCCGCACGCACGACCTATTCTTTTTCTTCTAGGCACATACCACAAGCGCTGGACTAACCAGTACAACAGGTAGGGCTTTTTATACCCGATGCATATCACCCTGGCCGACAACTAACTCACGCACACACGTAGTAATCCAGCCACCATTATAGCCGGCTAACAAGCTAACAACCTGGACGCATCAGATCGCTAACCACTTGGATATGGGCCGGCTTTGTAGCCATCGGCTGCTCACGCACGCACGCAGCGCCTGAGGACTCACCAGCGCGTGCGATCCGCTCGCCAACGGCCGCAGCCCTAGTGCCCTACATGATCGACTCAGGTGCACATACACCATCACGACACACATACGCACGCTAGCCTAACAAATCTGGAATCTAACCAACCTACGTGCATGACAAATACGACCTAATCAACTGATTCAATCATGATTATCCTAACAATCTCCCCCTAATCTTGATTTGCCGTTGCCCGTGTTGGTGCAGCTCCCGTCATCGTCGTTGCAGCCGCCGCAACGGCCTCCACCCTCTTCGTCGGTGACACACGCCGATCTTCTTCTCCGCCGGCGACACACGCCCGACGTTCAGTTGTCAAGGTAGGACTTGAGCGCCCAATCCATGGCGGCGAGGAGTCGTTAACAATCGGCGGTCTGCTTGCGCGTCTCCAGCGCGGGGAAGAGGGGTGGGCTGGCGACTGATACCACGTGTTAGGTTCCCACTACTACTCTTTCATAGATCAATTGAGGAATCAAGTATGTTTGCGATTACAAGAGAGCTCGAGGAAGGGTAAGAAGTACAAGGGAAGGGATACACGCTACAGCCGTCGCCGATTCGTTCTGATCCAAGCCAGGATACCTATTCCACTTGCTACACTCGCTTATATCAGCTACTGGTGGGTTCCTCTGGGCCGAACATGTAAGAGACCCATTGAGGCCCAGTAAACTTGTGGCATGGCCTCCTTTCTCTCTTGGGCCGTCCTGGTGCCACCCCGGCCTTCCTCTGCCCAGGTGTAGGAGGGACACTAACATACATGCCTTTTTATGTGTGGGGACATCTTACACTCCTATCACATCACATGCTACTGAGTTGATGATAGGCATCAGCTACTACGTACTACTCCCTCCGTTACAAAATAGATGACTCAACTTTGTACTAACTTTAGTACAAAGTTAGTATAAAGTTGGGTCATCTATTTTGGAACGGAGGGAGTACTAGTACTTCCACGGAGTATATAGCTACTAGCCGTCTGAACCCAGCTGGTTTTGTCATAATGAATAAATAATTTGTTGACATGTTATTGCAATTGGGCGTCTACAAGGCTTAGGCAACAATGTTACAAACCGGGACACCTAACATTATAAGGTAGGGCCAATCGTCGTTGTTGCAAGGCTCATTGTTGTTGCTGCAAGGGTTGACTGTCATTGCAATGTGGTCTATTGTTACTGCAAGACGGGATGTGTACCGTTGCAATAAGACATGCCATTGTAGTAACATGGGGCACATGACGCTGTAAGGGTCGTCCGCCATTGTTGTAAGCGAGATGTTGGATGTTGCAAGGGTTAACCCCGTTGCAGCAAGCAGCACACATGATGCTTCAATGGACAACACCGCTGTTGCAAGGCGATACGGGGGATGTTGCATGGGTCAATCACCATTGCTGCACGAGGGATGCTCAATGTTGCAAGGGTCAACTTTGTTGTTGCAAGAGGGACACATAATGTCGCATGGCTAGTATCACCGTTGCAAGGTGAGACACAGGCCGCGTGAATTGCAAGGGTCCTCTTTCGTTGCTGCAAGGGCTAACCACTATATCTGCAAGCGGGGCGTGTGACGCTTCAAGGGTTGACAACCATTGTTGCAAGAGCTGACTGTCAGTGTTGCAAGCGGGACACGTGATGCTGTAAGGGTCGACCGAAGCTTACACTAAATAATTTCTGTTGCATGTTTTCAAGTGTTGCAATGATTTTTTTAATCATTTTTTGTGTAGTGACAAAACATTGTTGCACTGATCAGCAAGCCAATTACACTTTATGTGTTCAGTTTTTCGAAAACGCTTCCGTCAACTACGGGATTAAACGTGAAACGCCCGTCGCATCGCCTGCATGCCACATGCCCCTGACTGAGATGCCTGCAACATGAACCTTGTTGCAAGACGCACGGGTGCAACACGAACTACGTTGCAGACCGCAAAGGAAAAAAACAAAAAGTTATTCAAGGGATTGCAACAAGGTTCTTGTTGCAAAGCGTTGAGTGCAACGCGAGGCTTGTTGCAAAGGCTCAATGAGCAGTTCAGACACCAAAAAATATGTTTGGGGGGTTGCAATAAGACGTTCATCGTAAAGCGCTGAGCTGAGCGCAACATGAGGCCTGTTGTAAAGCCATAGCAAGCAGATCAGACACATAAAAAACAAAAATAAAATTGTTTGAGGGATTGGAACATGGTTCATGTTGCAATGCTTGAGCGCAATAGAAGGCTTGTTGGGAAGGCTCAACGAGGAAATCGGACAACGCATAGAAAAAAAGAAAAATAATTGTTTGGAGATTGCAACAACGCTTGTGTTGCGAAGCGTTGAGCCCAACATGAGGCTTGTTGCAAAGACTCACCGGCTCAGCGTGGAGGGATCGAACGGCTGCCCGTGGCTCCGTCGAACAACAAACCGGACGGTCGATCATCTAGGATTTGTCATCCAGCCCACGTGTAGCGGCACACCCTTTACTTTTCTCATTTAAGCTTCTGCCTTTTTGTGCTTTGGCTGCATGTTGATGGCGTGCGCGAGGTAAAAAAAAACTAGCAGCAGTGCAGATCACGAGAGCGAGGCGAGGTACAATCATATCATCGGACTGGACTCAAGACGGCAACCGGGATGAAACCCATCGGGTTTTGCCTTCCCAAACTCATCCTCACGAGAAAATCGTAAACCCGTCCCCGTCCTCATCATCGTGCGCGGGGCTAATTTTTCGCCCGTCCCCTAAACCCATCGGGTTTTCTAAACCCACGGGGAACCCGCGGGGAAATCGATATATATAAGAAAACATAGAAACAAAAAATAATATTTCGACAACAAAACGATACCACACAACATAGATAATCAAATTTCAGCAACAAACATGACCATATTTCAGCCCTACATGGTTAAACAAGATGTCCAACGACACAAGTTCTAAAATATAATTCTTGGTTCAAAAATCAAAAGCACAAATGAGACGAAATAGTCCAATACATAAGTTTTGAAATAGAATTCATAGTTCACAAATCACTTCAAAGGAGGAATCATCATAGCATCTTTCACATCTCCAAGCCTCCAAAAGACTATCTTCAAAGCTTTCAAAGCCAAATCAAAGTGCCAAGTCCTAGAGAAGATCAAAATACGCTCAAGCTTGGTAAAAAAAATGTATTTTGCCGAGTTTGCCGGGTTTCGGGTTCGGGGACTACCGAAACAGGTGCAAACCCATGAAACGTGTCGGGTTGTATAATGTGTCCAACAACAGCCCCGCGGGGATGAAAAGACGCCCATCCCCGTCCCCTAATAGAGTAAAAACCCGCGGGGACGCGGGTTTCGGGGCCCCATTGCCATCTTGAGACTGGACTGAGCATTGTACCACGAAAGCTGGCCGCTGACAGACGTCAGATTAAGTGCGATCGGATGGCGGCTGACCCTGCTGTTCCGCGCGAGGAATCAGTCGGATGACGCCTAGCACGCCCTGGTTTTCAACGCAAAAAAGTTCATTTCTAGAAAACTAGGAACTTTCTATTTGCGGGGTTAGAAAACTAGGAACTTAGAGCCAGAAATTTCTAGGGGTAAAAACGACAACAAGACCTACCGGCTTCTGGGCTTACTACTATACTACATTACACTGGAGCGTATAATATATGCCCGCCAAAACCTGATCAGCAACTGTTAATTCACAGATACAATGCTTTGGTGGCATCTTTTCATTTTAACTCAAGCAAGTACTACGTCGGTTCTACTAAATGGTCACGACCGCCTCACCAATTCAAGCGGCAACTCGACCGTTTCTTTTTCGAAAGACAACTCGACCGTTTCAATGATGTTCTGCATAACAAGTCCGGCAAAAGTGCAAAGAAGAAGCAAAATAATAAATAATGTCGAAAACCTCTCACTGCACAAGGTTCCAAAGCTGGGCGCGAGACGAGCCGGTCCTGCTGCCGAGCTCGAGACAAGGTCAGTCATGTTGCCAGGCATGAGATGAGTTCGGTCCTGCTGCCGGGTATGAGACAAGTGATGGACCGCAGCTGGGGGGCAACCCTTCGAGAAGATAGCGGTCAGACGCCGCGGAGATGGATCTATGATCGAACTGGGCCGCCTACAAACGAGGCGACGCCTGAAATCCAGTCGCCGCCGCAGCCGAGCCTCCCTGATGCCGGCGCAACGAATGGAAGCCGCCACTCCCAAAGGGTTGAGGCGCCTCGTCGTCGCCCACAACCAGAGCAGCAATCATGCTGGGCCGATGCCTCAACATGTGCCGCTCGCCGGAAAATACCAGATCCAGCCAGCACACGCTGCCACCATTGCCACCAAGCCGTCGTTGCAGCGGTCCCCTCGCTGTCAGCAGCCGCCGCCTGACGCCCAAGACCGTCAGGCCGCGTCGCCCCCAGCACTCGCCGCAGGGGCCCCTACGCGCCAGATGCGCCGCCATGCCTTGACCCTGCGTGACCCACCACCATCCTCGTCGCCAGCAGCGCGACCACCACCCAACGCCGATCAACACGCCAACGCGACGTCACGCCGCGGCGCCCGACGCCCACGCCGCGCCCCAGTGAAAGAGAAGCACCCGTGTCGCTCCTCTGCACGCGGGGAACCAGAAGGCCCCGCTGACGCTGGCCCGGGCGAGCTTTGCCCGGCCAGGCCCTCTGGCGGCGGCGGGAGAGGAGGAGGGGACTCGGGGGCCACCACGCCGGAAGCCCTCCCCACCGCCGCTTGGGGACGGCGCGGGAGAGAGAGGGTGGGTCAGGGGCTACGTCAGGCGAGGGTCTCCCTAAACTTACACCTGAAATATGATGTACCGCTATACACGGGTTGCCAGGTTTCAGATCCATTACATGGTTATGCATCAATCTCTTCTTTGCCAAAGTTCATGTTGAGTTTTCTATGGATTATTGAAGCAACTATCTTTGCCTTAAACTGATGATTCTTTTTAGAAAGATAAAGGGTGTGGTCTTTAATCGGATCTAATTCAATGCAAACAACCATGCCATGGTTGCAGATATTATTAATGTACCTCAAGATCGATGTACTAATTTGCTATGGGGCAACCAATTACAGTGAAGTCCACTTGGACTTGGTTGGGGGAGGGCCTGAACTTTATTTTCAATAATTAATTCGTCTTGCCTGGTGGTACTACCTTGTAATTCCTGCATCGTGTAACATATGGTCTATGTTACACAATGTTTGCGGTTTTTTTTGAGAAAAAATATCGCCCACTTTATTGAATCATAGTAATGTTCATAGGTACAAAGTTTGGATCATATGAGGTACCCCAGCCAAATGTGTCGGTCAGGCCCAAGATTACAACCAAATTTGGCGAGATTATTGGCTTCAAAATTAAGCATTCTATGCTCATGACTAAAGCTAAGAAATAAGAGCACTCCTACTCATCTTGATCTCCCGTATGATGGCCCCGTGTAAACCATCAGACTCATGTCGTATGTCATTGATCACCTTTTCACAGTCTGAAGCAACGTGTATACGTTGGACGTTCAGATCTGCTGCTAGTGCAAAAGCCTCACGGACAGCATAAATTTCAAGAGTAAAAGGATCTGTTATGCCTGCAAACACCACAACAGAAGGGCCTAAAAACAAACCATCCTGATCTCTGCACACTGCCGCAATCACACCTTGCTGCCCCTGCATGTTCACCACCCCATCCACATTTAATTTAGCATGGCCATCTGGTGGAGGGACCCAATTATGCTGAGCTGATGACCGTGAAGCAGATCCCAGTCCTAAATTAGTCCGCCCTTGAACTGGCTTCGGAAGTGAACGTAGATCCAAGAGGTAATTGGTAATGAAAGAATGCATCTGCTTGGGACTCTGGAAGATCCCCTCATACACAGCTTTTCTCCTGACAAACCAAATGGACCATAAAGTTACAACCATCATCACAAACTGTTTCTGGCTCAAACTTTGCTGCATATCACAGATGAAATTCTTAGCATTGACTTCTTTATTTTCTGCCATAAGATCGACCAAATCTGTGTCTGAAAAGAGCCCACATGCATCTTGCCATGGTGCAGCTTACCAAAGCATGCCGCCATGAGTCTTCGCCCCCACATAAAGGACACGCATCAACAGTGGACATACTTCTGTTGTGGAGAACATCAAAAGTAGGCAATGAGTGACGTGCTAATCTCCATAAAAATATTTTGACCTTGGAGGGAACCGTACAGTTCCATAGTGACACCAATTCCTTTTCTTGCTTCGTGCTATCCGATGTTCCTCCTCTTCCTTCTAACCACTCCTCTCATTGGGATTTTGTTTTGATTATGAGCTTGTACGCTGAGCTGACCGAAAATTGGCCCTTACTATCTGGGTGCCAGGCCAGAAATCGTCCACATTCCTAGTGCACACTGGGATGCTTAGGATTGCTTCGGCATCACAAGGCAGAAAAATTGATCGGATGAGCTCCTCGTTCCACTGTGCTGTTGCCGGCACCAACAATTCAGACACAAATATTGGGGGATTGGGAACCAGAGAAAGTATTGGCCTAAGGGAACTCTTAGGAATCCAATTATCAGTCCAGATCTCTGTTTGTTGTCCATTTCCTATCCTCCTGATGATGCCTTGTTTCATGATCTCTCTTCCATCTAAAATTGCACGTCAGATCTGGGATGGGTGCGCTCCTAGTTCTGCTGAAAGGAAGTCTCCATTGGGGTAATACACTGCTTTCAGAATTCTAGTGCTTAGCGAAGTTGGTTCTTGCAAAAGTCGCCATGACTATCGTGACAAAAGTGCCAGGTTAAAAAGTTCCATATCACGAAAGCCAAGTTCGCCCAGGTACTTAGGCCTCGTCATATCTTCCCAAGACACCCAAGCCGGCTTCCTCTGTCCTTGTTTACATCCCCATCAGAACTTACGAATAATTGCGTTAATATTTTTGCACAATCCTCTTGGCAGCTTAAAATAGGACATAGAATAGACTGGAATAGTTTGGGCCACTGATTTGATCAAGACATCCTTGCCTCCCGCAGATAAAAGTTTACTCATCCACCCTTTTACTTTCTCCCAAACTCGATCGCTTATATACTTGAAAGTACCCATCTTAGAGTGGCCTACATCAGTCGGCATACCCAAGTATTTATCGCTCAGTGATTCATTCGGAACATGTAGGTAGCCTTTAACTGCATCTCAAACTATCTGAGGACACCCCTTATTAAAGAAAATAGTGGATTTGTCTGTATTAATTCTCTGTCCAGAAGCTGCACAGTAAGTTTCAAGCAGGTTTGATACCTCCTCTGCTCCATTAACACTTGCCCTGAAAAACAGCAAGCTGTCATCTGCGAATAAAAGGTGGTTCACTGGCGGAGGTGATGGTGCCACCTTGATTCCAATAAGCTGAGATGACGAGATGACTGATGTTGGGATTTTAAGAGGCCCGAGAGGCCCTCTGCTGCTAACAAGAAAAGGTATGAAGAGATTGGATCTCCCTGCCGGATACCCCGAGTTGGTTTGAACTCCTCTGATTTTGATCCATTGAACATGACTGAAAAGGAAATCAAGCTTACCAAGTGCATGACAATATTGACCCATGGTCGTGCAAAACCAAGTTTCTCCATGATCGCTCTCAAGTAGCTCCATTCAACTCTATCATATTCCTTCATCATATCCAATTTAAGCGCACAATAGCTATTGTTCTTCGACTTACTCGTCTTTATAAAATGCAAACATTCATACGCCGAAATAATATTATCAATGATTAGCCTTCCTGGAACAAAGGCAGATTGCTCTTCGGAAATTATATCAGGCAGAACTAGTTTCAGGCGATTAGAAACAACTTTGGAAGCTATTTTATAAAAAACATTACATAGACTGATTGGGCGGAATTGAGATAAAAGCGTTGGATTGGATACCTTCGGAATTAGTACCAATATAGTGTCATTAATGCATGCTGCACTCTCTTCACCCCGAAGAATTCCCAGAATCGCATCCGTGACAGATTCACCACAAACATCCCAATGCCTTTGGAAAAAATGTGTCGGGAATCCGTCTGGACCCGACGCCTTGGTCGGAAACATTTGAAAGAGGGCCTTTTTTACTTCCTCGTGATCATATGGGGCTAACAAGGTTTCATTCATAGCTGTTGTCACTTTGGATTGGACATGCAGGAGCACGTCCTCAACACCCTGTACTCCTTCTGACGTATATAATGATTTGTAGTAGTCCAGTGCCAAAGCTTGCATCTCAGTCGGATTATCTGTTAGTGTCCCATCCGGACCTTGCAAGGCCTTAATCAGATTTTTCCTCCTCCTCATCGAAGCACGGAGGCGGAAAAATGTGTGTTGCGGTCGCCTTCAGATAACCACTGTACATGTGATCTCTGTCTTCACATTGTCTCTTCCCTAAGATATAACTCAATTAGTCTATCATTAACCTTGATCTCCATATGGCTAGGTGCAATCCTTGCTGGGTCGTTCCGCAGTTTATCCAGCTCGATTTTGAGTTCCTTTATTTCTCCCCGAACGCTGCCAAAAGTGGCCTTACTCCAGATCCCCAGCTCGGAAGCTAAAGCAGTGAGGTTAGCTCGCACTTCGCTGGCCGCCCGATTACGCCCGTTCGGCTCCCATGCCGAATCAATAGCCCGTTTCAGGTCCGGGTGCATGTCCCACATTACCTCATATTTGAAAGGCTTCTCATGTCGCTGATCTGTTGTTACTAACTTCACAAGTATTGGTGAGTGGTCAGAAGTGGCCGCTGTTAAGTGCTCAACCATGGCTAATGGAAACTGAGCACACCATTCAGAAGTGTCAAGCGCCCTGTCCAACCTTACTCTGGTGTAAGTTCCACCCGTCACCCTTTTCTCAAAGGTCCAAGGTCTCCCCTGAAAACCTAGATCAACCAAACCACATATATCGACAGCATCGCGGAAACCTTGAATCTGGCTTTGGCTTCGCTGTCCAATGCCATAGTGCTCACGCAGACTTAGCACCTCCTTGAAATCACCAAGGCATAACCAGGGTAGATCATTCAATGACGCCAAGTTCTTCATCGTGTTCCATGTGTGGTACCTTAGATGGGTTTGGGCTTCTCCATAGAAGCATGACAATCTCCATGGTGATTCTCCCAAATCGTTAACTTTGGCATCTATGTGGTACTTTCAATAACCCAAAATCTCTAATTTTATTTCATTACTCCAAAAGATAACAAGAGCGCCACTTCTACCAGTGGCTTCCACAGCAAAAGAACAATCAAAACCAAAACTGCTAGCTAAACTTTCAGCTCTAACTCTACCAATCTGAGTTTCAACAACGCAAAGCAGTTTAGGGGCAATCTTTTGCGAAATTTCGCGTAACTCTTGGACTATCGGGGCGTTGCCTAACCCACGACAGTTCCAGCATAACACATTCATTGGGACCGGCGGTCCTCCGCCGGGGAGGCCGCCAAGCGTCCGCCATTGCCTTTTCCACCAGCCGGTGCCTTCTTCACGTTGTTGTTTTGGCCATTCTTCTCTGAAACTAGCTTCTCCAGCGCCGCCGCCGTTCTGGACCTCTTTGGATCTTGCTTGGGTGGCGGGCTGGGTGGAACTGCAACGCCTCATTTTGCCTTCTCCACGATGACTAGCTCCATCCCCGTCCCTGGCGAGGTTACAACCTGTTCAGACCCACGCTTCCGGCTAAGATCAGCGTCACTCGTATCAGCATCACTTTTTCCTCTATAAGCAGACCCCTTGGTCAAATCACCTCTTCCTTGTTCCAGGCCGCACAAGTTCACGTCCTCCATGTGTTGCTGCTCAGTTAGGTCGTCCTCCTCCTGATTATATTTTGGTTCGCCTCCAGAGGATCCTGATCGCTTGCCTCGCCGACTACGTGTTCCCCAGCTGGTAGTGGCTGGTGCGCATAGGTTCTTGAAGACTAAGGCGGACGGAGGATGAACCCCATCACCGTGCTCCTTGAATTCGTGCCCCATCATTCCACAAACTTGGCACCAATCTGGCAGCCGTTCATACTTCACAGCAAAAATTTCTCTCTGTTCTCCCCTGACAATAGACGTGGCCTTCCTCAAAGGATTTCGCACATCCAGCCTGACTCTTACTCTGAAAAAATTCCCCTCAAAATCAAAAGATGAGGGTTCAGCTTCCACAAACTCACCAAACTTAGATGCAAGTGCCTTCACTTTTC
>NC_041380.1:32039989-32047124 GCF_002162155.2 Triticum dicoccoides
ATGATCCTTGCCCAGATTTCAAACGTGAAAAGTTCAATCGAGGAGGGTTTTGAGTAACCATCATAAGGGGTGATGATCACTGGGTTGGCTTTGAAGTGCCACGGTCCTCCTTGGGTGACCCTCTCCCAATCACCAAGGTAATCAAACTGCATAATAAATAGGTTCTCTTCTAGGGTTTTGATCTTCACGGTCCTCGTCAAATCCCATGAATAGCACATATTACGAAAGAACCAGTAATTACTAAAGTCCTTGTCCATATGAACCCTCACCAGAATCATCCACCGGAGATTAGACTCCGCTGGGGCATCCTCTTCCTCAAAAACCACATCATCCAGATCATCCTCCTCCAACGCCAGCTCCTTCATCAGATCCTCTAGCTTTCCCTTGCCCTTGCCGCCCGAGGACGATCCTTTGCCATGGTTCGCCATGTTCCTGATCCTCACAAATCCGATCTCCAAGTAAAAAGGTCTCAACTTTCTTCCGGAAACAGGACCCACAGCCAAGGACGGGCAGCGGTCTCGCGACCACCCCGAAATCAGCCCGACTCTACTGGTCCCGATCGAAGCAAGAGGAGGAAGATTGGTCTCAACGTCGCCAATGGCGGCGAGAGGAAAACTAACCCTAACTAGAGGGGAAAAGTTCGCAATGTTTGCGGTTATACAAGCATGACATGTGCCATGAGCTAGAGGGCCCATCACACAACCCAGCCCAAGCCAGAAGCAGCCCACCGATCGAGTCAGCCGTCACACGCCAAGGCAAGCACGCGTGTGATTGGGGCTGTCTCAAAATAAAACGCGTGTGATTGGGGACGAGTGGGTGACAGCGGTGAGATAAAAAGAAATGGGATCCAACGAGGAGATCATCGAAGATTGATCAAGAAGGACGGCGACTGTTAAACGTGTGCATGTATATTTGTGTAACGTTGTGTTGTAAACTGAGTCCACTCCTACATTGTAGGATCTAGCAATGCTCACGGCCTGCCTGCGTGCCTTGTTTTTAGGAGCGTTAGCTCTCTGCCTGTGGGGATATATCTTGTACTTTGTAACTCAGTAGAGCATTAAATAGAATTCAAGTCTCCAACTTGGTATCAGTTACCAGGCGCACCCATGGCTGCGAACACCTCCTCCTCCACCAGCGCCGCCACGAGCTCCGCCACCTCCCCTGGCTCTCTTTCTTCCTCCTCGTCGGCGCCTGTTGCGCCACCTCTATGGCTTCCTCGTCACCGTTCGTCTTCGGCACCTCCCCATCTCTTCTCAGCGGCTCCTCCCCCGCCGCCTCGGGCACTCAATTTGCCTCTCTGTTCAACCCCGGCGTCGCTCCCGCCCCGCTGGCACCTGCCCCGCACCTTCCTATTTTCTAAGACCACATCACAAACCACATCAAATTTCTCCTTAATCCGGCCGATATAACTATCACAAATGGAAGACCTTCTTCTTCATGGTTCTCGTCCGCTATGGCGTCTCCTTCCTCATCGAACATCCGCCGCCACCCAATGCTTACGCTACCTACCTCGAGCTCGATGCTCACGTCATTCTGTGGATCTATGCCACCCTCTTGGACACCATGTGTGATCATGTCGTCGGCACCACAAGCACCTTTGCCCTCTGGCACAAGATCCGCGACTACTTCCTCGCCAATCGCGTCGCCCGCTTCATGATTCTCAACCGCCAGTACCGCAACCTCAAGCCAGGCGATCTGTCTATCTTCGAATACGCTCGCCGGATGAAGCTCCTCACCGACGGTCTCGCCGACATCGACCGCGTCGTCATCGAGGTGGATCTCACCACCCAATTTCTCCACGGCCTCGACAAGCGGCTCGACACAATCCGAGTCGTGCTTGGCGATCAGGATCTTCCCTTCGACACCGTCCTCTCCCGCGTCGTCCTGGCTGAGGAGTCCCAGGAGCAGCGCGCGGCTGAGGAGAGCGCCTCTGCTTTCGCCCTGACCGGCGGCGCCGCCTCTGGTGCCAGCTCTAGCATGGGTGGCCGTGCCCAAAGCGATCGTGTGGATCGCGCCCCCTGCCGGCGCGCAGGGCGCTCCCCCGCTGCCGCCCCCGCACCCTGGTCGTGCGCGTGCACTAGTGCAGAACCGGGCAATAACACCGGTTTGTAAGGCCTTTTAGTGCCGGTTCGGTAACCGGCACTAAAGCCCCCCCCCCCTTTAGTACCGGTTCAGCACGAACCGGTGCTAAAGGGCAACCACGTGGCACGAGTCAGCTTCGGGGGCAGGGAGCCCTTTAGTACCGGTTGGTGACACCAATCGGTATTAAAAGGTTGGGGGGTTGGGTTTATGATTTCTTTTTCATTTAATTTTGTGTTTTCCATTTAATTCTTTTTCGTTTGCTGGTATTTTATGATACTACATATTGTACACGTTATGCATATATATAAATAGAATTTCTAGTAGAATCAATCATAATATATATATATATATATATATATACAATTAGCTAGCTAGCTACAATTTCTCCTAATTGGTGCCTTTGGAGCCAGTGGCATTAGCCTAATTGGTGCCTTCGGAGCACGATAACAATTGGAAGTGGTTCATGGGGGCGGTAGCGGGTAACAGTATTTTCCTTTGAGATCTATGACCCGGTCGAGCAAAAATCCCGCTATTTCCTCTTGAATTGCTTCTATGCGGTCCTCTGGTAGGAGCTTCTCCCGCGCCTCTTTGAACTGTTAAGAAGGAGATCAATATGCATGTGTATTAGTTGTGTGACTAGATATCGATAATGGTGTAAAAATTGTGAATAGTGTTCTGACAAACATACTCACTCCTGTCTTTAAGATCTGCTCCTTTCGGACGCCATCATGCGTATGTTCTCGCAAACGTAGTATGCACACAGATTATTCCCCGGCGCCTGCTTCAGGGCCTTTACGAGAATGGAATTTGATCGGATAATAATTAATCAAGCATGATAATTAAAGAGATGGCAGCTAGCTAGTACTACTTAATTACTTACCTGGGGTCGATACCATTTCAGATTTTGTTTCCATGGGCCTGGAGTGGCCCTGATGAACTTTTCCCAAGCCCTGCCCGCCGACAAAGAAAATGAATAAATGGGTTATTAAATATTTGTTATCAGGAGATGATGAACTAATTAAATAGGCCGAGATATAGTTAATAATGATTGAAATTACCTGTTGACTATCCCCTTCACGATGGTGTAGTCAGTTGGTTTCTTAAGTAGTGAGTCTAGTACTTCAACTGTTCCTTCATCAACTTTAATGATTAACAAGATCCAGTGAAATCTGCATGCACACATGTTTGCATGTCTTAATTAAGCGGGCATATGTAAGCAAAAACATGTAGCTAGCTAGTAGGCAAAAACAGAATTTATAGTACAAGACAGTGTGACTCACTCGAAGTTGTAAGGAAGTAGTATATCTTCATTGTATTTGAGACGCTTGAAGAACTCTAGCATGTTTTCCTCTACACTTTTTTCGTAATATGGATCTAATTTCCATGTGTATTCATTAATGGTATTTGGGTCAACGAACCCAATGCCACAGCGTCCACCTTTTTTCATTTCATAAATCTTCATCCTGCATAATACCACAGAAAGGAATATAGTGAGGATAATTACAGGTAATGATTGATCAAAATGATCACTACAGCTAGCTTGAGACTTAAATTATAGAAATAAATCACTTACAGACAATAGCAACTAACGATAGATTTGTCGAGTGCGTCTTGATTGTATAGATGAAATAATTCTGAATACTCAACAGACACAGCTTTCTCATGGTAGTAATGATCCTTCTTAACATTCACCATGAGGGACTCTCGATTGGAAATCTTGGTAATGTCCATGTACCATTGATGCAATTCATACATTCTCGTTGGGAGCTTCTTGACCTCGTCTGGCTCGACCAAAGGTTGGTCCCGGACATATTTCCATTTTATTTCCTCCTCTCTAGTCGGAGACATGGGCTCGATATCGAGGAGTTGTCCAACAGTGATCATGAGCGTTTCAGCCTGCTCAATATGCTCCTCGGTTATTACCACATCGCCCAGCCCGGGAACGTTAACGGTTTGCCCACAATAATATTGGGCGCGCCTACTCTCATGTGTTGTTGGCACAACAAGCAGGGGGATTGACTGCGTCGCCTGTTCTCTCAGCTAGGGAACGGTTTTACCGCTCCTTTTGCCAGCTGATTTGCTCGAGTTCGAGCTCGCCTCTTTCTGTAGATGTGCTCGATTTAACTTCTTCATGTGGCGCTCATAGTCTGTGTCAACAGGCTTGGGAGCTGGTGCTCTAGCCATACGAATGAAGTGGTCAATCTTTTCCTCAGGCACTTTCTCCCTTGGCGGCGGTGGCGGTTTCGGTGCAAAATGGGCTTCCACCTCAGCCTTCGATATGGCTACGTTTTCCTCCTCGGACTTGTCGTAAGGCCTCTACGGAAGAGGCGCGAGGCTTGGACCATATTGAAATTACTTGCCTCCGCCTGTACCTCCAGTACTACCTCGACTTGTACCGCTACGCACCATAGCTAAGGCGGCTCTCTTCCGTGATTGCTGAGGTGGCGAAGACGGCTGACGTGGCTGAGTTGGAGGAGGAGGAGTGGCCTGAAGCTGTGCCGGACTAGGAGGAGTGGCCTGAAGCTGTGCCGGACTTGGAGGAGGAGTGGCCTGACGCTTTGCCGGACTTGGAGGAGGAGGAGTGGCCTGAAGCTGTGCCGGACTTGGAGGAGGAGTGGCCTAACGCGTTGGTGGACTTGGAGGAGCGGGAGTCTGCTAACTCGGTGGCGGACTTCGATGAGGAGTCGGATGACGCGGTGTCGGTGGCCTTCGAAAGATGATGCAATCCTTTCTCCATAGGATGATACGATGGTTGACCTCTCCCAGTGTGTGCTCATCGTCACCTCCAGGAATGTCAAGCTCTAGCCCCGAATATTGGTACACCACCTCATCAACCAAGACACGAGCATAGCCCGCTGGAATCAGGTTGCAATGGAAGGTTGCCTTGGGGGGATTTGTAAAAGCAAAGGCGTCTGCCACCTTCATGGATATGTTCTTCATTTTGAAGTGTAGCTCGCAGTTAGTGTTCTTCATGATGTCATCCACTGGGTAGCTATCCAGCAATGTGTCGCCCGGGGCAGAACCCATGCTGCTTCTCGACATGGATAGGACGGTGCTATCCAATGCTGGATCATCCGCTAGCTGCTGCAGCTGCTGAGACCCCCTTTGCTGGCTAAGTGAGTTGATCTGCTCCTGCTGCCGCTGGAATTTGACTGCCAAGTCCGCGTGCACTGATTCTAGGCCTTGAAGGCGTTCATAGTCTAGCTTCCTCTGCTCCTCCATCTTCCTCTTCTTCTCCTCCGCAATCTTCTTTCTCACACGGGTTCTGTAGTCGGCGTTCCAGTCCGAAAACCCCTCATACCACGGAATAGCGCCCATGCCTCATGTTCTTCCTGGGTGTTCAGGATTTCCCAGGGCACGCATAAGCTCATCGTTCTCTCTGTTGGGCTTGAACACCCCCGATCGAGCCTCTTCTATTGCAACAAGTAGCTTATCTTCGGCTCCGTCCAGACATGCCTTCTTCGAAACTTTGCCTGTCTTCAGGTCCAACTCCCCCCCCCATGCACATAGAACCAATTCCTACACCTGGGGAGCCAGCTCAATGTTTCTGGAGTGACACCTGCATCCTCCATCTCTTTCTCAGACTTATCCCACTTAGGCATTCCCATCGCATAGCCACCTGGCCCCAGCTTATGGAACTTATCCTTTTTTGCGGCATTGGCCTTGTTTATTCTCGACCGTTCCTTAGATAATTCCGAATCCTTGAATTTCACAAAATCATCCCAATGAGCACTTTGCTTCTCTAGTGTTCCCTCGAATACTGGAGTCTTCCTTCCTCCCTTGACGTACTTGGCTCATTCACGATTCTTGTGGTTGTTGAATGCAACCGCCATCTTCCTAAGAGCAGCGTCCTTGACTTTCTCCACATCTGCATCCGTGAAATGATCTGGTAGGGTGAAATGTTCCATGAGCGTTTCCCAAAGAACAAGTTTTTGTCTGTCGTCGACAAAAGTAACTCCTAGATGTGGCTTTGCTGGCTCTCTCCATTCTTGGAGGGAGATCGGGAGTTGGTCCTTCACAAGAACTCCGCACTGACGAATGAACTTGTCCGCAATCTTCTTAGGCGCTAATGGTTCGCCATTAGGTTTGATGGCCTCGATATTGTACTTTACACCCTCCTTCAACTTTTTGTTCGGGCCTCGTTTCCTGTTGCCTGAATATTTGCTCGATCCAGATGGCTGAAAGAAGAAAGATCGATTCGTTAATATATCTTCAAGTCATTTAAAACATGTGATGATCACCAGATGCCTGCTTATATAAATATATATACCTCGCCAGTCTTTGTTGTTTCAAGATCAACATTTCTTCGTCATGTTCATAGTTCATGACTTCATCAATTCGGTCGTCGCGATCGAATATCATATCACCCTCCCCGGTGTTGTTTAGATATTCGGAGCCGTCATAATCTTCTTCATTCTGATCATCATCTGGCCTGTGAGGATTGCGTATGATATTGAACAGGGCCTCTTCTCCCTCTCTGCCGGTATTGTCCGCCATAGGTTTTGTTTAACTAATCCAAAAGAAATATATTCAAATTACAATGCATGGATAGAATCAGTTAATAAGGAAAAACTGAATCAATACTCTGAAGCAGGACGTCGTCGCGAACGGGTCGACGGCGAGGATGCGGGCTGGGCATCGTCGACAACAAATACTATATGCCGCAAAAGTAAAGTAACATTTTTTAAATGATGGATTGTGATTTCATATATGCAAATTCTAAATTTTATAACTAAAACTAACATTTCTAATATTTCTATAACTAAAACTAACATTTCTATATAACTAACATTTCTAATATAACTAACATTTCTAATATAACTAACATTTCTAATATTTCTATATAACTAACATTTCTATATAACTAAAATTTCTAATATTTCTATAACTAAAAAACATTTCTATATAACTAACATTTCTAATAATTCTATAACTAAAAAACAGAAAGATTGTGTGTGTGTGTGTGGTAAATGGCGGCCGGGGCAGGAGCTCACCGGCGAGGTGCGACGACGGGGGGCGGCGACGGGGACGGGGACGGGGCGGCGACGGGCCG
>NC_041380.1:32047713-32054555 GCF_002162155.2 Triticum dicoccoides
GCGGCGACGGGGACGGGGACGGCGACGGCGACGGACGGCGACGGGGTCGGCGACGAGGGGCGGCGGCGACGGGGCAGAGGAGAAAGAAGCAGAGGGAGAGATGAGAAACTGACAATTTTTTTGAAGTGTTTTCTTATATAGAACAACCTTTAATACCGGTTGGAGCCATCAACCGGTACTAAAGGTCTGTTTTGGCCAGGCCAAGCGACGGGAACGGCACCCCTTTAGTACCGGGTGGTGGCTCCAACCGGTACTAAAGACCCCCCCTTTAGTACCGGTTTGAGCCACCACCCGGTACTAAAGGAGGTGCGCTGGCGCAGGTGCGGTGCGAAATGTTTAGTCCCACCTCGCTAGCCGAGGGGCATCCACACTGGTTTATAAGCCCCAGTGCGGTAGCTCCCTCGAGCTCCTCTCCAAAGCAGGCCTACTGGGCCTATATGTTCTGTGCTGCCCTATGGGCCTACTGGGCATTTGCGGGCCTGCATCCTGGCCCAACAACAGGTTGGGTTTCTAGTCGTATGCAGGCCGCTGTGGCGCAGTAGGTGGGCTTTTTTTTTCTTAATTATTTTGCTTTATTTATTTTTGTTTTATTTATTTTTGAGTTGTTTTTTGCTGTATTTAGAGTTTCTTTGTGAATATTTTTGCTTTAGGTACAAAAAATTTCAAACTTTCTGTTAGTACCGGTAGTTTACAAATTTGAATAGTTTAAATTTTGAATTATTTGAAATTTGTGTGAATCACTAGTTTGTGAATAACTTAACTTTGAAAATAGATTTTTCAGTGATTCTTTTTTCTTGTGTTTAATATTAGTGTGTTTTATCATTATATTCAATTTGGTAATGCTTAGGTTATTTAAAAAATGAAATGCCTTTGTAACGGATGAGTTTTTGTCCGAAACTCTAATACTTCGAAAGAGATTGTCCATTTTGTATACGAAGTGCATCCAGTTTTTGCGGTAACCCTCTCTACTTTTTTGCACATGCTATGTGGATGAAATTATGATACAATGCCAACTTTCAACCTTTTCTGAGTTCATTTGGAATGCTTTTCAATTTTAGGGTCATTTAGCTAAAAAAATCAGTAAATGCATGAAAGAATTTGCTTGCACATAAAATTTCTTCGCGTTTCAAATGCCAAAACATATAACTAGCTACCCTAACTATTACAGAGATTCCCTCCTGGGTGTGAAACACAGAAGAAAGTGATGATAGTGAAGCCGATCACATCCCAGATCTTTGGGTGTGAAACACAGAAGAAAGTGATGATAGTGAAGCCGATCACATCCCAGATCTTTGGGTGTGAAACTTTTTCTTCGCGTGTGTCCCTTTGCGTTGCAGCCATGGAAAATCTTCATCATTTAACTGGATGATCGGGTCAATATTCACTGTGAATGGAGCAATTTCATCAAACTTTTCATAATCTCCTGACATGTCTGTCTTGTCATCCACTCCCACGATGTTTCTCTTCCCAGGAAGAACTATGTGCCGCTTTGGCTCATCGTACGATGCATTCGCTTCCTTATCTTTTCTTTTTCTCGGCTTGGTAGACATGTCCTTCACATAGAAAACCTGTGCCACATCATTGGCTAGGACGAATGGTTCGTCTACATACGCAAGATTGTTGAGATCCACTGTTGTCAATCCGTACTGCGGGTCTTCCGTTACCCCGCCTCGTGTCATATTGACCCATTTGCACCGAAACAAAGGGACCTTCAAACCACGTCGATAGTCAAGTTCCCATATGTCCTGTATATAACCATAATATGTTTCCTTTCCCGTCTTGGTTTCTGCATCAAAGCGGACACTGCTGTTTTGGTTGGTGCTCTTCTTATCTTGGGCGATCGTGTAAAATGTATTACCAATTATCTCGTACTCTTTGAAAGTCATTATATTCGAAGTTGGTAACTAGGACAACAAGTACATGTCATCTTCAATAGAGGCGTCATGCATGGTACGTGTCTGCAACCAGCTGGCAAACTCCTGGTTTGTTCACGTGTAATCCAGTGATCAGACCGCTCCGGGTGTTTGGAGCGTAGCAAATTCTTGTGTTCATCCATATACGGAGCCACCAAGGCGGAATTCTGTAGAACTGTGTAGTGTGCTTCAGTGAGAGAATGTTCGTCCATACATATTATTTGTTCCCCTCCTAGCGTGCCTTTTCCATCTAGTCTTCCCTTATGCCGCGATTCAGGAACACCAATCGGCTTAAGGTCAGGAATAAAGTCAATACAAAACTCAATGACCTCCTCATTTTCATGGCCCTTGGAGATGCTTCCTTCTGGCCTAGCACGGTTATGAACATATTTATTTAAGACTCCCATGAACCTCTCAAAGGGGAACATATTGTGTAGAAATACAGGACCCAAAACGTTAATCTCTTCACATAGGTGAACTAGGATGTGCGTCATGATGTTGAAGAAGGATGGTGGGAACACCAACTCGAAACTGACAAGACATTGCACCAAATCATTCTCTAACCTTTGTATGATTTCTGGATCGATTACCTTCTGAGAGATTGCATTGAGGAATGCACATAGCTTCACAATGGCTAATCGAACGTTTTCCGGTAGCAGCCACCTCAATGCAATCGGAAGCAGTTGCATCATAATCACGTGGCAGTCATGAGACTTTAGGTTCTGAAACTTTTTCTCTGCCATGTTTATTATTCCCTTTATATTCGACGAGAAGCCAGACGGTACCTTAATACTGAGCAGGCATTCAAAGAAGATTTCCTTCTCTTCTTTGGTAAGAGCGTAGCTTGCATGACCCTGATGTATGCCGTCTTTTCCGTGCATACGTTGCTGGTCCTCCCGTGCCTCAGGTGTATCTTTTGTCTTCCCATACACGCCCAAGAAGCCAAGCAGGGTCACACAAAGATTCTTCGTCACGTGCATCACGTCGATTGCGGAGTGGACCTCTAGGTATTTCCAATAGGGCAGGTCCCAAAATATAGATTTCTTCTTCCACATGGGTGCGCATCCGTCAGCGTCATTCGGAACAGGTTGTCCACCAGGACCCTTTCCAAAGACCACCTTCAAATCCTTGACCATATCATGTACATCAGCACCAGTACGGTGGCGAGGCTTCGTCCGGTGATCCGCCTCACCTTTGAAATTCTTGCCTTTCTTTCTTACGGTATGCCTGCTCGGAAGAAATCGACGATGTCTCAGGTACACATTCTTCTTACAATTAGCCAAATATATACTGTCGGTATCGTCCAAACAGTGCGTGCATGCGTGGTATCCCTTGTTTGTCTGTCCTGAAAGGTTACTGAGAGCAGGCCAATCATTGATGGTCACAAACAGCAACGCCTTTAGGTCAAATTCTTCCCCATGTGCTCATCCCATGCACGTACACCTGTTCCATTCCACAGTTGTAAGAGTTCTTCAACTAATGGCCTTAGGTACACATCAATGTTGTTGCCGGGTTGCTTAGGGCCTTGGATGAGCATTGGCATCATAATGAACTTCCGCTTCATGCACAACCAAGGAGGAAGGTCATACAAACATAGAGTCACGGGCCAGGTGCTATGGTTGCTGCTCTGCTCCCCAAAAGGATTAATGCCATCTGCGCTTAGACCAAACCATACATTCCTTGCGTCATCTACAAACTCCTTCCCATACTTTCTTTCGATTTTTCTCCATTGCGACCCGTCAGCGGATACTCTCAACTTTCCGTCTTTCTTACGGTCTTCTCTGTGCCATCGCATCGCCTTGGCATGCTCTTTGTTTTGGAACAAACGTTTCAACCATGGTATTATAGGAGCATACCACATCACCTTGGCATGAATCTTCTTCCTGGAGCGCTCGCCCTCGACATCACCAGGGTCATCGCGGCTGATCTTATAGCACAATGCACCGCATACTGGGCAAGCGTTCAAATCCTCGTACTCACCGCGGTAGAGGATGCAATCATTAGGGCATGCATGTATCTTCTGCACCTCTAACCCTAGAGGGCAGACAACCTTCTTTGCTTCGTACGTACTCTCGGGCAATTCGTTGTCCTTTGGAAGCATATTCTTTATCATTACCAGCAACTTTCCAAATCCCTTGTCAGATACACCATTCTCTGCCTTCTCACCGCGGTAGAGGATGCAATCATTAGGGCATGCATGTATCTTCTGCACCTCTAACCCTAGAGGGCAGACAACCTTCTTTGCTTCGTACGTACTCTCGGGCAATTCGTTGTCCTTTGGAAGCATATTCTTTATCATTACCAGCAACTTTCCAAATCCCTTGTCAGATACACCATTCTCTGCCTTCCATTGTAGCAATTCCAGTGTGGTTCCCAGCTTTTTCTTATCACCTACGCAATTCGGGTACCACAATTTTTTGTGATCCTCTAACATGCGGTGCAACTTTTTCTTCTCCAAATCACTTGTGCAGTTTCTCTTTGCATCGGCAATGGCCCGACCTAGATGATCAACGGGCTCATCCGATGCCTCTTCTTCAGCTTCTTCCCGCATTGTCGGCTCAGCTTCTTCCCGCATTACCGGCTCAGCTTCTTCCCTCATTGTTGTATCATCGTATTCAGGGAACCCATGGCCAGGATAGCTGTCATGATCCTCTTCTTTTTCATTGTCTTCCATCATAACCCCTCTTTCTCCATGCTTGGTCCAAACATTATAGTGGGGCATGAAACTGGACTCAAACATGTGGACGTGAATGGTTCTTGACGTAGAGTAATTGTGACCATTCTTACAGCCAACACATGGACAAGGCATAAAACCATCCGCCCGCTTGTTTGCCTCAGCCGTAAGCAGAAAAGTACGCACGCCATTAATGAACTCGGGAGAGCATCGGTCATCGTACATCCATTGCCGGCTCATCTTCAATACACAACACCGAAAACACCAAATTAATACAATACATAAAGTTCATACATAAAGATCATACAACACTAAAATGCAACAAACAAATAACTCTCTAGCTAAAGAATTTAAATGCAACAACAAATGCAATCAAGATCGCAACTAAGGTAACAATTGATCCAACAGCATAATGATACCAAGCCTCACTATGAATGGCATATTTTCTAATCTTTCTAATCTTCAAGCGCATTTTCTCCATCTTAATCTTGTGATGATCGACGACATCGGCAGCATGCAACTCCAATTCCATCTTCTCCCCCTAAATTCTTTTCAATTTTTCCTTCAAATCCTTGTTTTCTCTTTCAACTAAATTTAACCTCTCGACAATAGGGTCGGTTGGAATTTCCGGTTCAACTACCTCCTACATACAAATATCTATGTCAACTTGATGGGCATAATTTGTCATAAACACGAAATGCAATGAATAATTTTGAAGGAGAATATACCACATCCAAATCATAACCCGGACGAGGGCCGACGGGGACGGATATCAAAACCATGGCACTATGTATAACAAACAATGTATGGGTAAGATAATTATACGAGTAACTATATATCCAAATCACACAAACATCAATTTTTTATATAAAACTTCATGAACAAGAGGCTCACCACAAGGTGGTGCCGGCGACGGGACGTTGCGAGCGATCGACGGTGGTTACGACGGAGGTTTAGAAGGTACTAAGTAAACCACACCTACATATGCAAACTAAGTGTTATTTTTGACCTCAAATTGCATATAAATCAAATACTAGCACATATATATAATTCCTCCCAAATTACTAAACTCAAAAATCAATCACTATATAAAGCATTGCACGAGCTAATCTAGCAATGAGAGATGAAAGGACAAAGTTGCTAACCTTTGTGATCATTTGAATGGATGGGGGCCTTCAAATCTTGACAAATTTTGGGCAAAATGTGTGATGAGCTTGAGAGGAAGAGGGAAAAGAACAGAGAGGAGAGGGGAAAGGGGAAGAACAGAGCGAGCTCGGGTGGACAAAGGGTCTATGTAGGACGACCTTTAGTATCGGTTCGTGATACGACCCGGTACTAAAGGTGCTGGAGGGGCCCCGGACTGACAACATCCTGCCACCACTCACTTTAGTACCGGTTCGTGGCACGAACCGGTGCTAAAGGTTCGCCACGAACCGTTACTAATGAGAGCGGCCCGCTAGCCGTTGGAACCGGCACTAATGCACACATTAGTGCCGGCTCAAATTCAAACCGGCACTAATGTGCTTCACATTTGATCCTTTTTCTACTAGTGGTGGTGATCCCGATGGTGGTGATCGCGGTGGCCATTGACGCGGCCGCGGCCGCGGTCGTGGGCGTGGCAACAACAACGGCCGTGGTCATCCCTCTCCGCATCCGGCTTCGCCCTTCACTAGCTAATTCGCGCCTTATGGGATGGCGATCCCCTCCCCACGCTCCGGCAGGATCCCACCGAATGCCGCCGGCATTCTCGGTCCGCGCCCCGGGTCGCATGCATAGGCTTACCCACTCCTCCACACACCATCGGCGCCCCATGCTCCGTACTATCTGCCTGCTCCATCGTCATGGGAACACACTGCTTTGCTCATTGCTGCCTATGGCAACGGTGGCTTTCCGGCCGCCCCCGCTCCCGAGTGGTACTTTGACAGTGGCGCTTCCTCCCATGTGACCGACAACCCAGGTAACCTCTCTAAGTCTAGTTATTCCTTAAAGCATGTTCCATCTAGCATACTTGCACTGGTAGAAAAAGGGCCTATTGTCCCGGTTCGTCAGGGCCTTTTGTCCCGGTTCTAGAATCGGGACTAAAGGGTCGGTACTAATGCCCTGTCCCTTTAGTCCCGGTTCAATCCAGAACCATCACAGATAGGCCTGCACGTGGCCTGTGCGCGGAGCCCAGGCAGGAGACCCTTTGGTCCCGGTTGGTGGCAGCAACCGGGACCAATAGGCATCCACGCATCAGCATTTCTGTGGCTGGGGTT
>NC_041380.1:32054862-32063093 GCF_002162155.2 Triticum dicoccoides
TTTTGGGGGGTTAATTTAGGTGTTTCATATATTGTGTTAGCTAGCTATAATTAATAGAGAGAAGTGTCCTCTCTTATGTCCGTGCTTGGTCGACGCTACGTACTATACATACGTATAGAGAGGACTAGACACGCTAGCTAGCTAGTAAGCAAACAAAGGAAACAGAAGATCGTCATGAACATATATGCATACAGAGAGAAGTAATATCGACCACCTCTCCTTCTCCGAGAGATTGGTCGAACAACAAGTTCTCGTATATCTATCCGACACTACCGGCTACATATATACAATGATTATCTCTTACAAATATAATCATACGGACTCAGGGTCCACATAGAATTCTCCATCTTCAGGGATCACGTGGTCAAGAAAGAATGCCGCCAATTCCTCTTGAATTGCTCGCATGCGAGCTGGTGCTAGGAGTTCATCCCGCTTCCGAAACATCTAATTTAAAGAAGGGGGTCAATACATATATATATGAATGAATGAAACTCAACACAAATGATGATAATAAAATAAAATTATGAATGTTGTTATTTACATACTTCATATTGTTCGTCAGTGTAGCCCCACTCATAGGTCGTGTGGCGGATGGACTCGCAAACGCAGTATCCACAGAAATCATTCCCTTGTTCCTGCCACAACCACTTTACAAGAAATAGAGGTCAATCAAACTGATAAGAAAGAATGCCAAATGGTATTGATGAAACTAGCGCTTGAATGACTAGTAGATGCGCGGAACATGCTACTATAGTACTTACTTTCGGGTGTCTAAATTGCAGCTCCTTCGGCAGTCCCGGAGCTTTTCTGGTGAATTTTCTCCAAACCCTGCCGGACAAAGAAAACAATTACTTGATATATCAGGAAATGAACAAAGTTGCTGATATGGTGGGTAATGATCGATTTAACTTACTTCTCGAGTATTTGAGTCATGTCTGCCTAGTCCTGGGGATCTTTTCGTCTTGAGTCTAAGATGGTTACTAGTCCTTGCTCAAGCTTAATCTCTAGGAGAATATAGTGGAACCTGCACACGCATGCATAACTCATCAATTACATTACTATAACCTTGACTAATATATAAGGGAAACCGAATACGCACAAGACAGTAACACTCACTTGAAGTTGTAAGGAAAGAGTATTATGTCTTTGTTTTCATTTATTACGAACGATCGTAGCAAGTTGGCCTCGGTAGCTGCGGCATGAAATTTAACCTGAGTTGCATCTATGAGATATGTGTTAATCAACCCAATATCACCAACTTTTCTTTTCTTCAATTCGGTGATCTTCAATCTGCATAATATAGTGAGGATGATTATAAATACATGCAATGAAAGAGCTGAGCTATATAGAGAGACTTAATGACAGAAGTAGTACTACTTACAGACAGTAACAGACGACCGTTGTTTTATCGAGGGCCAATTGATTGAAAAACCGATAGAACTCCTCAAATGGAACAGGCAACAGTTCAATTCCAACGAGGTCATGCTCCTTTTTAACTTTCACATACAAAGTACTCCTCCCCCCCAGAGTCTCTGCAGATTTTCAAGTACCAATCATGCAATCTTCGCATCATCGTTGATAGAGATCTTTCATCTTTGACAAGAGGCTTCCTGTACTCGTATCTTTGTATCTGCACATCCATGGGTTCATAATGTACATCGTCGGGCAGGTAATCTGCAAGGTTGCTATAACCGGGCACCATCCTCGGATCATTAGCGACGTTGTGGCTAGGCACCTTGAGCGGGGGCACGATTGCTTTGGTTGTTTGCCGAGCTGGGCAATTTGTTTCCCAGCTCGTCGTTCTTTCAGCCTTTGATCACTGACAGTACTTCCCGACCACTCCGCTTCGGCAAATTCCTTTCCAATAATGCGCTCATAGTTTCCTTTCGGCGGAGACTTCGGTGGTTTTGTCAGGCATCCAGAGTGCGCTTCGCTTTCACCGGATCTACCTTCTCCTCCGAAAGTGGATGTCTCTTTGCTTTCAACCCATGAAACCAGTCATCCACTTCGGTTCGTGCGATCTCGGCGTTCTCCTCCGGGGTCCTCTCGTATGGTAACTTCTCTGGAGTCTTCAGAGAAGGACCGAATCTGTATGTCCTCCCGCCTCTGGTTGTACTGCTAGACGCCGACCGAGCAGACGGAGCGGTTGTCTTCTTTACTTGCTTACGAGGCGGAGGCGAAGGACTACGACACGCCGGAGCAGCTGGAGCGGCGGCAGGTCTCTTCCGCCCTTGCCGACGAGGCGGAGAAGGAGGAGGCTGGCTGCTCGGGCGCGTCGGCGCAGGCAGAGAAGGAGGCGGAGTGCCACCACGCGCTGGAGAAGGAGCCGGTCGAGTGCCCTGATCATCACTCGCCGGAGGAGGAGGCGGTGGAGGAGGCGGAGTGCCATAACTCGCCGGAGGAGGAGGCGGAGTGCCCTGACTTGCCGGAGGAGGAGGAGGAGGCGGAGGCGTCCAGTTCGGAAGGTTGATGAGCTCCTTCCGCCATAGGCATGGAGTCTTTAGAGCAGACCCCAGCCTAGTCTCCCCTTCACCGGTAGGGTGGTCAAGCTGGAGGTCCTCAAATCCCTCCGTTATTTCATCCACCATCACCCTAGCATATCCTTCTGGAATCGGCCGGCAGTGAAAAGTTGCGCCTGGTTCAGTAGGATAAACAGAGCCAACAGCCGCCTTGACCTTCAAATTCATCCATTGCGTCATAAGGTGGCAATTTTGAGACTCCATGATAGCATCCACGGGATAGCTGGCAGGAGCCGTCAAGGCATGCTCCGGCTAAAGCAGCTCGGTGGAAGCCATGCTGCTTCTGTGCTGAGATGGCGGGGTAGCTTCGGGGGAAGCTTTGGCAGTACGTTTGCTGCGATTTGCTTCTCGTTCCTCTATCGCATCTACCCTTGCTTGCAGCGCCTGCATTTGGGTCTGCTGCACTTTTTTCCTCCTCTCATGGGATTTGTAACCGCCTGCGTCCGGAAACCCAACCTTCCACGGAATGGAGCCTGGCGTGCCTCGGGTCCGTCCAGGGTGCTCAGCATTCCCGAGGGCCATTGTGAGCTTGTTGTTCTCTCTGTCTGGAAAGAACGTCCCTTGCTGCGCTGCTTCGATATACTACTTAAGCTTCCTGACTGGTATGTCCATTTGATCGTTCGTCCAAATGCACTTCCCTGTTACAGGGTCCAAGGTTCCGCCAGCCCCGAAGAACCAAGTCCGGCAACGGTCTGGCCAGTTAATTGTCTCTGGTTCGATCCCTTTATCAACCAGATCATTCTCAGTCTTGGCCCACTTAGGCCGGGCTACGAGGTAGCCACCTGACCCCGTGCGATGGTGATGCTTCTTCTTCGCAGCATTTTGCTTGTTTGTCGCCGACATCTTCTTACTCTTTTCCGATGTCTTGTGGGCCACAAATGCGGGCCAGTGATCTCTGATCTTCTCATATCTGCCCTTGAATTCTGGTGTCTCATCATTTTCGACAAACTTATTCAGCTCTTTCTTCCACCTCCTGAATAGTTCTGCCATCCTCTTAAGAGCAAAAGACTTGATTAATTGCTCTTTAACTAGGTTCTCTGGATTATCCTCTAGCGGTAGGGTGAAATTTGACTTCAGCTCAGTCCAAAGATCATTTTTCTGCATATCATTGACATAAGACACCTCAGGGTCTTCTGTAGCCGGCTTAAACCATTGCTGGATGCTGATCGGGATCTTGTCCCTAACCAGAACCCCGCACTGAGCAAAAAATGCGTTCTTTATTCGGATGGGTTCAATTGGTTGGCCGTCGGGCGCGATTGCTATGATCTCAAACCTTTCATCCGAGCTCAACTTTTTCTTCGGGCCTCGTCTCTTTACCGAAGTTGTGCTCGATCCGGAGGTCTAGAAAAAAGAACAAAGACTTAATTAATATGTGTACATACCAAAACAATGCATGCATCAATTAGCTAGTCAGCACATGCTTAACTAATATATATACCTGGCCGGACTCGGTTCAGTCACCGGAGCCGTCATCACGGTCTCCTTATTGCACCGACATTGGGTCACCGGAGCCGTCCTCATGTTCTTCTTCTTGCACTGGCATTAGGTCACCGTAGCCAGCTTCTTCACCCTCTCCTTCCAGACCATCGGTGTCATTGAGAAACAACGAGACGGCATCACTTCCTTCTGTGATTATGTCCCTCAACAACGCTTCTTTTGCTTCGTCTCGGGCGGTGTCCATAGTTTCTACAAATATTTACAACATGGCAATTATTATTCAAACATGACAGATGGATATATTAGTGGCAAATGTAGAACTAGCTACCTAATCATAGTAAGGAATCATATATATTAATTAGTGGCCTCGATGCTGCTTCTCTAGGGTTTGGGGTGGCCTCGACAACGTTTCAAGGGTTTGGGGTGGCCTCGAAAACGCTTCAAGGAGGGGGTAATATCGACCCCCCCCCACGTGTTGAAGCTATCGGGAGGGGGTATATATCGACAACGACGACACTACATCTATGTCCCTCGACGACCCTCGTTCCCGATAAAAAAAGAGGAAGAAGAAGAAAAAAAGAGGAGAAGAAAGAATAGAGGAGAAGATCTCCTCTATTCTTTCTTCTCCTCTTTTTTTTCTTCTTCCTCTTCTTTTTTTATCCTCTTCTTCCTCTCATGTTCGAGAGGATCGCCGAGGGGTCGGGAGGTTACCTACTGTCAAAGGATTCAACAAAACCATGTCTTCATCATTAGGCGAAAGTAACAGGTGCATGATGGTACGAAGCTCTCCAAAGTTATTTTGGAATGGAGTCCTAGATAGGATAATTCGCTTTTTGGTACAAAGTTCAGCAAGAACCTTCCAAATATCGTTATTTGGAAGGCCTTTGTTGAAATTCATACAAAAAGGCAAATTATCCTATCCGGGACACCATTCCAAAATAACTTTGGAGGACTTCGTCATGCCCTGGTTACTTCTGGCTAATGATGAAGCCATGGATTTCTTCAATACTTTGACACTAGGAAACCTCTCTCTCGACCCCTCGGTGATCCTCGACCCCTCGAACCCTCGACAACCCTGGAACCCTCGACCCCTCGGCGATCCTCTTCTTCCTCTCATGTTCGAGAGGATCGCCGAGGGGTCGGGAGGTTGCCTAGTGTCAAAGGATTCAACAAAACCATGTCTTCATCATTAGGCGAAAGTAACAGGTGCATGATGGTACGAAGCTCTCCAAAGTTATTTTGGAACGGAGTCCTAGATAGGATAATTCGCTTTTTGGTACAAAGTTCAGCAAGAACCTTCCAAATATCATTATTTGGAAGGCCTTTGCTGAAATTCATACAAAAAGGCAAATTATCCTATCCGGGACACCATTCCAAAATAACTTTGGAGGACTTCGTCATGCCCTGGTTACTTCCGGCTAATATTGAAGCCATGGATTTCTTCAATACTTTGACAGTAGGAAACCTCTCTCTCGACCCCTCGGCGATCCTCGACCCCTCGAACCCTCGACGACCCTGGAACCCTCGACCCCTCGGCGATCCTCTTCTTCCTCTCATGTTCAAGAGGATCGCCGAGGGGTCGGGAGGTTGCCTAGTGTCAAAGGATTCAACAAAACCATGTCTTTATCATTAGGCGAAAGTAACAGGTGCATGATGGTACGAAGCTCTCCAAAGTTATTTTGGAACGGAGTCCTAAGTAGGATAATTCGCTTTTGGTACAAAGTTCAGCAAGAACCTTCCAAATATCATTATTTGGAAGGCCTTTGCTGAAATTCATACAAAAAGGCAAATTATCCTATCCGGGACACCATTCCAAAATAACTTTGGAGGACTTCGTCTTGCCCTGGTTACTTCCGGCTAATGATGAAGCCATGGATTTCTTCAATACTTTGACACTAGGAAACCTCTCTCTCGACCCCTCGGCGATCCTCGGCCCCTCGAACCCTCGACGACCCTGGAACCCTCGACCCCTCGGCGATCCTCTTCTTCCTCTCATGTTCAAGAGGATCGCCGAGGGGTCGGGAGGTTGCCTAGTGTCAAAGGATTCAACAAAACATGTCTTCATCATTAGGCAAAAGTAACAGGTGCATGATGGTACGAAGCTCTCCAAAGTTATTTTGGAACGGAGTCCTAGATAGGATAATTCGCTTTTTGGTACAAAGTTCAGCAAGAACCTTCCAAATATCATTATTTGGAAGGCCTTTGCTGAAATTCATACAAAAAGGAAAATTATCCTATCCGGGACACCATTCCAAAATAACTTTGGAGGACTTCGTCATGCCCTGGTTACTTCCGGCTAATATTCAAGCCATGGATTTCTTCTATACTTTGACACTAGGAAACCTCTCTCTCGACCCACTCGGCGATCCTCGACCCCTCGAACCCTCGACGACCCTGGAACCCTCGACCCCTCGGCGATCCTCTTCTTCCTCTCATGTTCAAGAGGATCGCCGAGGGGTCGGGAGGTTGCCTAGTGTCAAAGGATTCAACAAAACCATGTCTTTATCATTAGGCGAAAGTAACAGGTGCATGATGGTACGAAGCTCTCCAAAGTTATTTTGGAACGGAGTCCTAAGTAGGATAATTCGCTTTTGGTACAAAGTTCAGCAAGAACCTTCCAAATATCGTTATTTGGAAGGCCTTTGCTGAAATTCATACAAAAAGGCAAATTATCCTATCCGGGACACCATTCCAAAATAACTTTGGAGGACTTTGTCATGCCCTGGTTACTTCCGGCTAATGATGAAGCCATGGATTTCTTCAATACTTTGACACTAGGAAACCTCTCTCTCGACCCCTCGGCGATCCTCGACCCCTCGAACCCTCGACGACCCTGGAACCCTCGACCCCTCGGCGATCCTCTTCTTCCTCTCATGTTCGAGAGGATCGCCGAGGGGTCGGGAGGTTGCCTAGTGTCAAAGGATTCAACAAAACCATGTCTTCATCATTAGGCGAAAGTAACAGGTGCATGATGGTACGAAGCTCTCCAAAGTTATTTTGGAACGGAGTCCTAGATAGGATAATTCGCTTTTTGGTACAAAGTTCAGCAAGAACCTTCCGAATATCGTTATTTGGAAGGCCTTTGCTGAAATTCATACACAAAGGCAAATTATCCTATCCGGGACACCATTCCAAAATAACTTTGGAGGACTTCGTCATGCCCTGGTTACTTCCGGCTAATGATGAAGCCATGGATTTCTTCAATACTTCGAAACTAGGAAACCTCTCATATATATCCATCTATAGCCACATACATATATAAATGGAAAAAATGCTATGAAAAAAATACATATATATCAATGCATACATCCATGGACCATCATTGCTCATATATCGATAGTCATATATAAAAACTTTCTGCCTATAAACAAAAAACTTTCTATGAACAAAAAACTTTGTATGAACAAAAAAACATTTTTGACATATTTAGCACATTCTAAATTTTCCTAACTCTTTTACAACCACAAAAATTACTCCAACTTCATGACAGTACCCACACTCCATTTCACCAAAAACCTTCTGATCCATAGTTTAAATTTTTTAAATTTCATTCAAATGAAATTTGAACTAGATTCAAATTCCTTGCTGAAAACCTATTCTAAACCAATCAAAAAATTCTTAAATTTTGCCATATACACAGAGAACATACATACATATATACATTTTTATAAAAATGCAAACAACAAAAAATCTAAAAAAGGACATATACACGCTCCTTCTTTTCCTTCTTCTTCTTTCTTCCTCTTTTCTTCTCCAACACAACACTTTTTTTGCTTAAATGTTACATATGAACATATAAAGAGCATTATATAGCATATACATAGCGTTATATATACAGTGAGCATACATACATACATACATACATCTTAACAAAAAAAATGAAAAATAGGCCGCGGTGGTCGGCGACGGCGATGATGGTTGGCGGTGGAGCTTACAGATGGCATGCGGGGACGGTAATGAGAAGGAAAGGGGAGGAGGCAGGGGCTCATAGCGCGGGGAGAGGTCGAGGTCGCCGGCCGGAATCGGTGTGGCGGCGGACGAACGGCCTCGGGGATGAATGGGTCGCGGGAGCCGGCGTGGTGCTTCCCCGGAGCGACGGCGACAACGGGCACGGGGAGGGGTCGGGGCCAGCCTGAGGCAGAGGCGGTGGCGCGTGTGGCAAGGATGGCGTCAAGGCGACGCGGGGCAGCGGTGGCATCGAGGCGGTGAGGTCGGGGCAGCGGTGGAGCGGGGCGGCGACGGCGTCGGGGCGGCGCGGTGAGGCGGACGGCGACG
>NC_041380.1:32063210-32093743 GCF_002162155.2 Triticum dicoccoides
GATGGGCGCGGGCGACGACGGCGGCGGCGACGGGCACAGGCGACAGGGCAAAGGGCGGCGGGGCAGCGGGAGAATGAGGAACTGAATGAAAATTTCACATGTGTTTTCTTACATACTGAGACCATTGGTCCCAGTTCGTGGAACCAACCGTGACCAATGGTCCCCTGTAGTCCCGGTTGGTGGCACCAACCGGGACCAAAGGTCTCTTTTCAGCAGCCCAAAGGGCGGGAAGCGGAGGCCTTTGGTCCCGGTTGGTGGCACCAACAGGGACTAAAGGGGGGCATTGGTCACGGTTGGTGCCACGAACCATGACCAATGCCCTCTTTAGTCCCGGTTGGTGCCACTAACCGGGACCAATGGCCTTGTGCTGCCCCGCGTCAAAACTTTAGTACCACCTCGCTAGCTGAGAGAGCTCGAGAGTAGTTTATAAGCGCTGCTGCGCCCACCCTCCCGAGCTCCTCTCAACTGCAGGCTTTCAGGCCTAATCTGTCACTGCAATGCCTGTGGGCCTAGTGGGCCTGCTGCGGGCCTGAATCCAGGCCCATGGTAGGGTTTCTAGTCGTATTCAGGCCGTGGTGGCCCAGTAGGTGGCATTTTATTGTTTTTTTGTTGCTTTATTTATTTTCTTTTGTTTTTTGCTTTATTTTTTAATTCTTTATGCTTTTAGTTTTAGAAAAATTATAAACTTTTTGTTAATGCCATTAGTTTTCAAATTTGAAAACACTTTTTTAGTTTTTTAGTTTTCTTTGTTGCTTTATTTATTTTATTTTGTGATTAACTTTACTATAAAAATAGTTTTTTCCTATTTTTTTGATTTGTTTTTTGCATTATTTATTTTCTTTTGTTTTTTGCTTTAATTTTTAATTCTGTTTGCTTTTAGGTTAGCAAAATTATAAACTTTCTGTTTGTGCCATTAGTTTTAGAAAAATTATAAACTTTCTGTTAGTGCCATTAGTTTTCAAATTTGAAAACTCTTTTTTAGTTTTTTAGTTTTCTTTGTTGCTTTATTTATTTTATTTTGTGATTAACTTTACTATAAAAATAGTTTTTTCCTGTTTTTTTATTTGTTTTTTGCATTATTTATTTTGTTTTGTTTTTTGCTTTAATTTTTAATTCTGTTTGCTTTTAGGTTAGCAAAATTATGAACTTTTTGTTAGTGTCATTAGTTTTAGAAAAATTATAAACTTTCTGTTAGTGCCATTAGTTTTCAAATTTGAATAGTTAAAATTTGAATTCTTTAAAAATTGTTTGAATCAGAAGTTTGTGATTAACTTACTAAAAAATGAGAATAGATGCGCTTATAGAGAAAATTCAACCTAAATTTCTATGAATTTCAGAGAAATTCACTATGAATTTAGGTTAAACTTTTCTCTATTAGGGCATCTATTTTCACTTCGAGAGGAGCTCAATAAGGCAAAGAGGGAAGGGCTTATAAATTGGTGTGAGCCCCCTTCGGTTGGCGAGGTGGGACTAAACTCTGCCCGCAACGAGGACAAACCCTTTAGTCCCGGTTTGTGGTACAAACCGGGACTAATGGTCATGGGCCAGGGGCGAGGAGCAAAATTATAAACTTTCTGTTAGTGCCATTAGTTTTAGAAAGTTGAAAGTTGAAAGTTGGCATGGGCCAGGGACTAATGGTCATGGTATTACGAGGGCCGAACCATAAGACATGAAAGCATTTCAAATGAACTCTGAAAAAGTTGAAAGTTGGGATGGTATCATAATTTTACCAACATAGCATGTGCATGTACAAAACGGACAATGGTAGCATGTTCGTGTGTTACAAAGTTGGCATGGTATCATCATAATAGTTGCTGGAGAAAGTCTTCACTTTTTCTTCGCTTGTGTCATTTGCTTATTGCGCCGTAACCATGGATAATCTTCATTGTTTATCAGGATGCTTGGGTCAGCCTTGACATTGAAGGGAGGAATTTCATGAAACTTTTCATAATCTTCAGACATGTCTGTCTTGCCGTCCACTCCCAGGATGTCCCTTTTTCCTGAAAGAACTATGTGGCGCTTTGGCTCATCGTATGATATATTCGCTTCCTTATCTTTTCTTTTTCTCGGTTTGGTAGACATGTCCTTCACATAGATAACCTGTGCCACATCATTGGCTAGGACGAACGGTTCGTCAGTGTACCCAAGATTTTTCAGATCCACTGTTGTTATTCCGTACTGTGGGTCTACCTGTACCCTGCCGCCTAACAGATTGACCCACTTGCACTTAAACAAAGGGACCTTAAAATCAGGTCCGTAGTCAAGTTCCCATATGTCCACTATGTAACCATAATATGTGTCCTTTCCGCTCTCGGTTGCTGCATCAAAGCGGACACCGCTGTTTTGGTTGGTGCTCTTTTGATCTTGGGCGATCGTGTAAAATGTATTCCCATTTATCTCGTATCCTTTGTAAGTCAATACAGTCAAAGATGGTCCCCTAGACAACAAGTACAACTCATCACAAACAGTGTTGTCACCTCTGAGACGTGTTTCCAACCAACTGCTGAAAGTCCTGATGTGTTCACATGTAATCCAGTCGTCGCACTGCTCCGGGTGTTTGGAGCACAGACTGTTCTTGTGTTCATCGACATACGGGATCACCAAGGTAGAGTTCTATAGAACTGTGTAGTTTGCTTGAGACCAAGAATATCCGTCCCTGCATATTATTGAGTCTCTTCCAAGAGTGCCTTTTCCAGTCAGTCTCCCCTCATACCGCGATTTAGGGAGACCAATCTTCTTAAGGCCAGGAATGAAGTCAACACAAAACCCGATAACATCCTCTGTTTGATGGCCCATGGAGATGCTTCCTTCTGGCCTAGCGCGGTTATGGACATATTTCTTTAGGACTCCCATGATCCTCTCAAAGGGGAACATATTGTGTAGAAATACGGGCCCCAGGATGACAATCTCGTCGACTAGATGAACTAGGACGTGCGTCATGATATTGAAGAAGGATGGTGGGAACACCAGCTCGAAACTGACAAGACATTGCGCCACATCACTCCTTAGCCTTGGTACGATTTCTGGATCGATCACCTTCTGAGAGATTGCATTGAGGAATGCACATAGCTTCACAATGGCTAATCGGACGTTTTCCGGTAGAACCCCCTCAATGCAACCGGAAGTAGTTGCGTCATAATCACGTGGCAGTCATGAGACTTTAGGTTCTGAAACTTTTTCTCTAGCATATTTATTATTCCCTTTATATTCGACGAGAAGCTAGTCGTGACCTTCATACTGAGCAGGCATTCAAAGAAGATTTATTTCTCTTCTTTCATAAGAGCGTAGCTGGCAGGACCTTTATACTGCTTCGGAGGCATGCCGTCTTTTTCGTGCAAACGTTGCAGGTCCTCCCGTGCCTCAGGTGTATCTTTTGTCTTCCCATACACGCCCAAGAAGCCTAGCAGGTTCACGCAAAGGTTCTTCGTCACGTGCATCACGTCGATTGAGGAGCGGACCTCTAGGTCTTTCCAGTAGGGTAGGTCCCAAAATATAGATTTCTTCTTCCACATGGGTGCGTGTCCCTCAGCGTCAGTCGGAACAGCTAGTCCACCGGAACCCTTTCCAAAGATTACGTAATGTAAATCATTGACCATAGCAAGCACGTGATCACCGGTGCGCATGGCGGGCTTCTTCCGGTGATCTGGCCCGCCTTTGAAATGCTGCCTTTCTTTCGACATTGATGGTTGGTCGGAAGAAATCGACGATGGCCCAGGTACACATTCTTCCTGCATTTGTCCAGGTATATACTTTCAGTGTCATCTAAACAGTGTGTGCATGCGTGGTATCCTTTGTTTGTCTGTCCTGAAAGGTTACTGAGAGCGGGCCAATTGTTGATGGTCATGAACAGCAACGCCTTAAGGTTAAATTCCTCCTGTCTGTGCTCATCCCACGTACGTACACCGTTTCCATTCCATAGCTGTAAAAGTTCTTCAACTAATGGCCTTAGGTACACATCATTTTCGTTGCCGGGTTGCTTAGGGCCTTGGATGAGAACTGGCATCATAATGAACTTCCGCTTCATGCACATCCAAGGAGGAAGGTTATACATACATAGAGTCATGGGCCAGGTGCTGTGATTGCTGCTCTGCTCCCCGAAAGGATTAATGCCATCCGCGCTTAAAGCAAACCATACATTCCTTGGGTCCTTTGCAAACTCATCCCAGTACTTTCTCTCGATTTTTCTCCACTGTGACCCGTTAGCGGGTGCTCTCAACTTCCCATCTTTCTTTCGATTCTCACTGTGCCATCGCATCAACTTGGCATGCTCTTCATTTCTGAACAGACGTTTCAACCGTGGTATTATAGGAGCATACCACATCACCTTCGCAGGAACCCTCTCCTGAGGGGCTTGCCGTCAAGATCACCAGGGTCATCTCGTCTGATCTTATACCGCAATGCACCGCATACCGGGCATGTGTTCAGATCCTTGTATGCACCACGGTAGAGGATGTAGTCATTAGGGCATGCATGTATCTTCTCCACCTCCAATCCTAGAGGGCATACGACCTTCTTTGCTGCATATGTACTATCGGGCAGTTCATTATCCTTTGGAAGCTTCTTCTTCAATATTTTCAGTAGCTTCTCAAATCCTTTGTCAGCCACAGCATTCTCTGCCTTCCACTGCAGCAATTCCAGTACGGTACCGAGCTTTGTGTTGCCATCTTCGCAATTGGGGTATAACCCTTTTTTGTGATCCTCTAACATGCGATCGAACTTCAGCTTCTCCTTTTGACTTTCGCATTGCGTCCTTGCATCGACAATGACCCGGCGGAGATCATCATCATCGGGCACATCGTCTGGTTCCTCTTGATCTTCAGCAGCTTCACCCGTTGCAGCATCATTCGGCACATCGTCTGGTTCCTCTTGATCTTCACTAGCTCCCCCCGTTGCAGCATCACCGTATTCAGGGGGCACATAGTTGTCATCGTACTCTTCTTCTTTGCTGTCTTCCATCATAACCCCTATTTCTCCGTGCCTCGTCCAAACATTATAGTGTGGCATGAAACCCTTGTAAAGCAGGTGGGAGTGAAGGATTTTCCGGTTAGAGTAAGACCTCGTGTTCCCACATTGAGTGCATGGACAACACATAAAACCATTCTGCTTGTTTGCCTCAGCCGCATCGAGAAACTCATGCACGCCCTTAATGTACTCGCGGGTGTGTCTGTCACCGTACATCCATTGCCGGTTCATCTGCGTGCATTATATATAATTAAGTGTCCAAATTAATAGAAGTTCATCATCACATTAAAACCAAAGTGCATACATAGTTCTCATCTAACAACATATAGCTATCCAGAGCATCTAATTAATTAAACCATACATTGAAACTATGTAAAACATTTCAATGCGAAAACAAATGCGATCATAATCGCAACCAAGGTAACAATTGATCCAACGGCATAATGATACCAAGCCTCGGTATGAATGGCATATTTTCTAATCTTTCTAATCTTCAAGCGCATTGCATCCATCTTGATCTTGTGATCATCGACGACATCCGCAACATGCAATTCCAATATCATCTTCTCCTCCTCAATTTTTTTTATTTTTTCCTTCAACAAATTGTTTTCTTCTTCAACTAAATTTAACCTCTCGACAATAGGGTCGGTTGGCATTTCTGTTTCACATACATCCTACATAAATAAAATCTATGTCACATTGGTCGGCATAATTTTCATAAACTATTAATGAACCAATAGTTATAAATATAATATATATACCACATCCGAATCATAGACAGGACGAGGGCCGACGGGGGCGGATACCAAAACCATCGCACTATATAAGATGCAATAATAAAAGTAAGAAAATAATACAAGTATCTATGTAAACATACAAGTAAGAATATTTTTCCTTTCAGAAAGAAGATAAGAACAAGAGGCTCGCCATGGTGGTGCCGGCGATGAGCTCGGCGCGGGTGATTGACGGCGGTGAAGACGGGGACGGGGCGTGACGGACCGCTAAACCTAGACAAATATTATGGAAAATGGAGTTTGGAGGTCGAGCTTGGAGAGGAGAAATCTTAAGTAGTGTGGCTCGGGCATTCCATCAAACACCTTGTGTGTATAGGAGGTGAGCTAGAGCACCACCAAGCCCTCTCCCCCTCGGCCAGAGAAAAACAGAGCACTGGGGTGCTCTGCTCGCGAGCGAGGGGTATATATAGGCACCTCATTGGTCCCGGTTGGTGACATGAGCCGGGACTAAAGGGGAGCCTTTGGTCCCGGTTCAAGCCACCAACCGGGACCAATGGTGGTGGGCCAGGAGCGAGGCCCATTGGTCCCGGTTCATCCCACCAACCGGGACCAAAAGGTCCAGATGAACCGGGACCAATGGCCCACGTGGCCCGGACGCCCCCCTGGGCTCACGAACCGGGACCAATGCCCACATTGGTCCCGGTTCTGGACTGAACCGGGACTAATGGGCTGACCCGGCCTGGACCAAAGCCCTGTTTTCTACTAGTGTTGTCGGCAATGGCCACCACTTACCTGTCACCGCCACTGGTTCTGCCACCCTTCCACCTCATGATTTTTGTCTCACCGATGCTCTTGTCTCTCCTGTTGCTGTTACAAGCCTAATTTCTGTTCGTCATTTTACTAAAGACAATTCTTGTTCCGTTGAATTTTACCCTGGCGGTTTTCTTGTGAAGGATCTTCGAACTCGGAGGGTTCTTGATCTCCGTTAGCAACGGTGACCTCTATCCCTTCCACGGCAATAATCCTGCTCCACCGTCGGCGTTCACCATCTCCACGTCGGCCTTGTGGCATGATCGACTTGGGCACCCCGAAGCTCACTCCTGGTCTACATTGGCAAATGACTTTCTTAGCTCTTGTAATAAAAGTGCACACATCCCATGTAATGCTTGTCAACTAGGCCGTCAAGCGCATCTTCCTTTTTCTTCTTCCATTAGTAAAACATTTGCACCCTTTGATTTAATACATTGTGACTTGTGGACCTCTCCCGTTGTAAGCTTCTCCGCTTTTCAATATTATCTAGTTGTGCTTGATGATTTCACACACTACTCTTGGACGTTTCCTCTGCGAAACAAATGGGTCACCTCCACTACTTTACAACGCTTTTTCACATTCATCCACACCCAATACAATGTCATTATCAAAGCCATGCAATGTGACAATGGCGGGGAGTTCATTAACTCCTCCCTTCGCTCATTCTTCTCTGTCAACGGCATAGCCTATATGTTTTCTTGCCCCAACACATCTCCCCAAAACGGCAAAGTGGAACGTCTCATTCGCACAACGAATGACGTCATCCGCTTCCTTCTTATCCAAGCCAACCTTACTCCCCCCTTCTGGGTTGAGGCCCTTCACACCGCCACCTACCTCCTAAATCGTCGCCCCTCTCGTGCCATCAATGATTATACACCCTACTACCTCCTTCATGGTACCCATCCCACTTATGATCATCTACGTGTGTTTGGGTGCTTATGCTTCCCCAACAGATCCGCTACCATGGCTCATAAACTTTTCCCTCGCTCGACACGATGCATTTTCTTAGGTTATCCCCTCGAACATAAGGGGTACGGGTGCTATGATTTATCCACGCGTCGAGTGATTGTCTCCCGGCATGTCGTTTTGACAAAAAATCGTTTCCCTACGTACTGGCCGCTCCACCAGCTACGCCGTCCACCCCCGTACCCGATCCGCTGGCCTTGCCCGGATCCCCAGCAGATCTCTCGGATCTGCTGCCCACCCTACCTCGCACTTGCCTCACTAACCGCACAACCCAGCTCCCCGCGCATCTCCCGCATGCAACCAATCCCCAGCCGACCCACCCCCACTACCAGCACTGCAGGGCGCACCTACCCGCTCGGATCCCACGGCCCGACCGCCTCGACTATTGCGTCCTCCTCCCCACCATCCAATCCACCCGAATACACCTCGCACTCCGTGCCTGTCGCCTCTGCCCCACCTGCTGCAGATTCCTCCACCCGTGTCGCCAGCCCCACCGCATCCTCCTCCTCGGGATCCGAGGCATGCACGCCCACTACTCCTCCGCCATGTCTACTCCGCCATGCACAGCCGGCTGAGCCCCTATGTAATTCTCACAACATGACCACTTGGGTCAAGCGAGGGTATTGCAAGCCCCGACGACTTTTTCTTGCTGACTCCACTTCCACACCCCTCTCTCCTATCCCTCCAACGTATAAATCTGCCCTAAATGATCTTAATTGGTGCCAAGCTATGCAAGATGAGTATCATGATTTAATCAATAACTCCACTTGGTCTTTGGTGCCTAAAGCCTGCAGGTGTCAACATTGTTACGGGGAAGTGGATTTTTCGCCACAAGTTCAACATGGATGGCTCTTTGGCTCAGTATAAATCTCGGTGGGTTGTCCGGGGATTCACTCAACAAGAGGGTGTGGACTATGATGAGACATTCAGTCCGGTCATCAAACCAGCCACAATTCATGTTGTGCTCAGTCTTGCCACCTCCCACTCGTGGCCCATTCATCAACTGGATGTAAAAAATGCCTTTCTTCATGGTGATCTCAAGGAAATTATCTACTGCTCCCAACCGGCTGGCTTTGTTGATTCATCCCACCCAGATCATGTGTGCCTCCTCAACAAGTCCCTCTATGGTTTGAAACAAGCCCCTCGGATATGGTTCCTTCGGTTCAAGTCCTTCTTGCTGTCTATTGGGTTTTGTGCTTCCAAGAGTGACTCTTCCTTGTTCATACGCCACCATGGACCCACCATTGCCTACCTTCTAGTGTATGTCGATGATATCATTCTCACGGCCAACACCACTGCCACACTACACTCCATCATTGCCTCTCTCAAGCAGGAGTTCTCTATGTCGGACCTTGGTGAGTTACATCACTTTCTTGGCATCAATGTTACTCCCAACTCCTTCGGCTTGTTTCCGTGTCAGCAACATTATACACTTGAGATTCTTGTCCGTGCCAACATGCTTCATTGCAAACCCGTGTCCACCCCCGTCGACACCTCTACCAACCTCTCTCTTCACGACGGTCATCTTCTATCCAATCCTACATACTACCGAAGCTTGGCCGGCGCGCTTCAATATCTCACTCTCACCCGCCCGGACATCTCCTATGCCGTCCAACAAGTTTGCCTCTTCATGCATGAGCCGCATGACACTCATATGCAATTGGTCAAACGGATACTTCGGTATTTGCGAGGCACCTCCCACTACGGTATTCAGCTCTACAAATCACCATCTCACGAACTCATTGCCTATACCGACGCTGATTGGGTCGGGTGCCCGGACACCCGCAAGTCAATTTCTGGATTTTGTGTCTTCCTTGGCAACAACATCATCGCTTGGTCCTCCAAGCGCCAACCTACCGTGTCTCAATCCAGTGATGAAGCTGAATACCGGGGCGTCGCCAACTGTGTTGCTGAATCTTGCTGGCTCCGACAACTATTGCATGATCTCAAGTGTCCACCAACAAGAGAAACTGTGCTCTATTGTGACAATGTCAGCGCAACATATCTCGCCTCCAACCCAGTTCAACACCAAGGACCAAGCATATTGAGATCGATCTACATTTCGTCCGGGGTCATGTGGCTCTTGGCGAGGCTCGTGTGCTTCATGTTCCATCCAGCTCACAGCTTGCTGAGTTGTTCACCAAAGGACTCCCTTCTCAGGTGTTTCATGAATTCCGCGCCAGCCTGAACGTCCTTCCCCATGGGCTTCCGGCTGAGGGGGGTGTTAAATGTGTGCATACATATTTGTGTAACGTTGTGTTGTAAACTGAGTCCACTCCTACACTGTAGGATATAGCAACGCTCATGGTCTGCATGCCTTGTTTTCAGGAGTGTTAGCTCTCTCCCTGCGGGGATATATCTTGTACTCTGTAACTCAATTGAGCAGTGAATAGAATTCAACTCTCCAACTGCGACGGCTATCTCCCTCCCACCTTGGCTCTTGAATTCGAAACTCCTTGCTGTCCACCTTTTGGGACAGTTGTGCTTGTATCAAGTGTAATCTGAACTACTGCTACTTTGTTCCAACCCCAAACTTACCAATACAGAGTGAGATACTACAAAGCGATTCAAAGCAACAGGCGAGGCACACTAACTTGAGTCAACAGAGGTCAAGGCAGTGCAAAACACGTCAAGTGTGTTGTTGTGTTCCATGATGTCTCCCAAACTTAGACTAGAGATGTGTGCTACTACTGGTCTACTACTGTGCAGTGGTTGCCCCATTTCGCATCCATTGCCAAAGTTTCTGATGAGGTTTCTCTTGGTTATTGGAGCAACTATATTTTTATCTGGCTGCTTCTCCTTTTAAGAAAGAGAAAGGGCCCCGTCTTTAACTGGATATAGCTCAACACAACAACCTTGCAATGGATGCAGAAATGTATGTCCTTCATGACCGGTGTACTGCCTTGATCTAATGTGCTTCATGACTGTTGCACTGATTTGATCTACTACTGTTGCTTAATGTTTTCTACAGTATGTTCATGTACTAATGTTCTGCATTTCATGTGGATCTCAATTAATATGCTTTGTCTGTTAAAAATCACATCATTCCGACAGCTTCATATCGCCCAAAGTAACGCACACACTCTAACTCGAATATGCGTCGTTGTTTTAGGCTCTACCCCCATTTAGCCATGTCCGAAACAAAGTGGCAATGCTATGAGGAGGGACTGATATTGAATGCCACATGAACTGTTTGCTGCAGTAACTTGGCTAGTGGGAATTTGAGAAAAAGATTTTGGATGGATTTATCTTGATTATAGAAACAACATCGTTTACTACCCTCCCAACTATGTTTTGCCAAGTTGTCTTCAGTCAAGATCACTTCCTTGTGAACAAACCACATGAAGACATTTATTTTTAAAGGTACCTTAATTTTCCAACCGTGACACGACTTTGGGATTGGATCAGTGTTTATCAAATCCATATACATAGATTTCACTGAGAATAATCCTGACACTGAAAGTTTCTAGTGTAATGTATCTGACTCGTCAAATAGGTTAACAATCATCAATCTATGCACAAGATGTAGCCATTGATCCCATTGTACAGGGCAGAAAATTTGCAGGTCATCCCAAATTTTTGCAAGCCATCTATCACAAAAATATCACAAGTTTTTTTGCGGTCATCTACAAGGCAACTGGCTGGATCCGTACATGGTCGTTATTCAGTCGTGTGGAAGTCAAGGAGCATATGGCTTATGGGCGCAACTGTTGGGAGACGGTAGCATAGGATATGTATAGTCATCTTGTCCTATTTTTGCCAGTTGTGGCAATTTGTATTTTTTTCAACTTGATTTGTGAACTTGTATCGAACTGCGTACTTTGTGGATACTTTGGTTACACTAGCCACAATGGGGGGTAACTTAGACTATTAACATGCATATGTTACTACCTCCACAGTGGTGAGTAACATATGTGTGGTATCATGCAACACTTTATTTATTATGTCATAGACTCATCTTATCTTGGTATGTGTGATATCACTCATACTAGTAGTAACTAGGTATGTTACCGCATGCCTCTTTTTTCATTTATTACTTGCCACATCATCTATTTTGTGCAGATATGTGTGATTTTACTCCCTATGTTACTTCCCTTGTGGGTAGTCTTAATAATATGGTAGCATACATCATTTTGAGGTATAGGCCGGTAGCAATCCTTCTTTTTGTAAAACAATATATGCTTTGTTTTGATTTACCGAAAATAATGTAGTGCTTCCTTAGTATTTCTTGATAGTTCAAATAATTTTGGTTTCATGCAATTGCATGGTACCACATGTTTGGAATTGCTTACACTTATATGAACTACGTTTCTAAAATGAAAAGTAAAATGTTCAAGAATGAGTGGCATTTGAAAAGATTAGTTCCTTAGAATCTTGGTTGCATGAATTTCATGAGGTCAAATAATATCAAAACTAAATGGCGATTTCTTGGAAACTGGGAACTTTGTACGATGATAGCAAGTATGAATATGTCCACTGCCAGAAGTACACTGCTAATACGAACATGAGTAGGACAACAAATAGGAGTTTCAGTTTAAAATTTTAGACCAGCAGAGACACCTCTAGGCCATGAGGATTACAGATATGTTCTTCCCTGAGATGTGCATGAATTTTCAGGGGGTAAAAACGACAGTAGAAATCTCCCAGCCTATGGGCTTACAGATCTGTGCACGATGAGCTCAGAAATGCGGCATGGATCCGTGTTGTGGCCAAGATGAATATACTGGACTAGCTACGGGAATTCATCAAGTTGGCTTCTACCGTTAACTCGACCTCCCTCGACCATCACACTCCGGACGGTATCTCTTGGAGCTGGAATACCAATGGCGAATATTCGACTGGCTCGACCTATCTGGCGCAATTCCTAAGCTTTTACCAGGGGTTCTCAAGTGACAAAGTTTGGAAGTGCAAGCTTTTCTCCTGTCTGGTCCTCGATAGCAGGATCCTAAGTTCCTAACAACATATCTGCTCGCAAAGTGCGGCTGGCCGCATGACCCTGTGACCCTGTCTGCTAGCTTTGCCTTAGCGCCCTTGAAATCACATCAGCAGTTCGACACCTTGTTATGACTTGAGTGCAAAGCCATGTTGGCAATAAGCCACGGCGGGACGAGTCGGGTATGCGTCGGGTGCGTGCGTGTGCACGCGTCAAATGCGTCGGGTGCAGACCAAGACGCGTCAGGTCCGTGGCAAGTGTGGGTGTGCGCGTGCATGTGGTGCACGGGGGTGTCCGTGTACATGTTGTCGTTGCCGGATCGAGCGAGAGAGAGAGGAAGACGAGCTCACCAACGAGAGAGAGGTAGAGTTTTTGCGCTGTGCAACTTTATAGCTTTTTCTGCAACAGAAGTCACCCTAGCTCGCTCACACCCGGCGGGGTCGCCATGATCCGTGATGGCCGCGCCATCCCACGACCGCGTGTCACAGCGATCAAGTCCCGCCAGGAGAGGAGCCAGGGTATAAGAAAAACAAGAGAATCGTGGAGAGGATCGTGCGTACGTGCACTGGACTCCCACGGCTATGTACATGTGCCGGTCACATCACCATGCACACACATTATTCTAACAGAAAAAGCAAAGCACCTATACTATGCAGCCATGTAGCCAACTAGCTTAGTCTAACAAATCTCCCCCTTAAGCTTGTTGGCTTCAGATGATCTCGCCGACGCCCATCTTCTGCCTCATCTCCACAAAGTGCACCCGCCCAAGAGCTTTGGTCAGAATATCCGCCAGCTGCTGCTCAGTTCCAATGTGATCGACTTCCACCTGCCCTTGCTCAATGCAATCTCTGATGAAGTGAAACTTCACGTCGACATGCTTGCTGCGATCATGATAGACAGGATTCTTGGCTAAAGCTATAGCTGACTTGTTGTCGATCAGAAGTTTAAACTTCCCTGGATCAATTCCCTTCATCTCTAAAATCAGTCTGCTGAGCCAGAGGCCTTGACAAGTTGCTGCAGCGGCGGCCACGTACTCAGCCTCGCATGAACTGATCGCCACCACTTTCTGTTTCTGGGAAGTCCAGGTAATGGGGTTCTTGCCGAGGAAGAAGATGTGCTCGGATGTGCTCTTACGATCTCCCACATCTCCTGCATGATCACTGTCACTATATCCCAGGATATCTCCAGTCCCTCCACGCACATAACAGCATCCATAGCTCAATGTCCCTTGCACATACCTTAGGATTTTTTTGACGGCTGTCCAATGTGTGATAGTTGGTTTCTCCATAAATCTGCTAACAATTCCAACAGCATGTGTAATATCTGGCCTTGAGTGTACAAGATACCTTAGGTTGCCGATTATGCTGCGGTAGAGGGCCAGATCAAAGGGTTTTGCATCATCTTCCTTCCTCAGTTTCAGTCTGCACTCCATAGGGGTGTGGCACCGATTGCACCCTATCATTCCAGCCTGTTCTAGGATCTTTTCTGCATAACCTCGTTGACACAAAGTGATCTCTCCTCTAGACTGAGTTACCTCGATCCCCAAGTAGTAACTAAGAAGGCCAAGGTCGCTCATCTTGAAAAGCTTTTGCATCTGATCCTTGAACTCTGCGATCTGTACTGAATCGGTCTCCGTGATTATGAGGTCATCTACATACACTCCCACAAGCAGAAAGGATTGAGCATCTCCACGATGATTCACGGCATGTTTTAGTGGGCTTCTCCTGAATCGAAGCGTGCATAGACACTCATCCAGCTTGGCGTACCATGATCTTGGTGCCTGACGAAGCCTGTACAGGGCCTTGCTCAGTTTCAGCACCTCGCCTTCTCGACCAGTTACGACGTATCCCGGCGGCTGCGCGACATAGACCTCCTCCGCCAGATCGCCGTTGAGGAAGGCGGACTTTACGTCCATATGGTGTACCTCCCAACCAGAGTGCGCAGCGAGGGCAAGGAACATGCGCACAGTCTCCATCCGCGCCACGGGCGCAAACACTTCTTCAAAGTCCACGCCCTCACGTTGTGCATATCCTTTGGCCACCAACCTAGCTTTGTGCTTGACAATGTTTCCATCTGGGTCACGCTTCACTTTATAAACCCACTTGAGGCCGATTGGCTTGTGCCCGCGAGGTAGAGGAGTGAGGCTCCAGGTGGCGTTCTCCGTGATCGCATCCATCTCTGCATCCATTGCTTGCTTCCAGGCCGCGTTGTCCAGGGCCTCGACAATGTCGGCTGGCTCCTCCGCACTGAGAAGGCAGTGCTCCATGGCCTCACGTATTGCATCCCCTTCTGTTTCATCAAGGATGCACGAGATATGCCGATAGCGGAGGTTGCCAGTGTCCACATCGCGACGATTCTCGTCGTGGGTGAGCGGCGTAGCCCAGTGAATCTCACGACCCTCATCAGGCGTCGCTGGCTTGGACTGTGGTGTCCCGAGCGCGCTCCCCCTAGGCGTGGACGTCCCGGACTAAGATGGTGTCGCGAGCGCACTCCCCCCAGGCGTAGACATGCCGGGGGGTGACCCACTCGATGTAGGTGCGGAGGGGGTCGTAGGTGAGCGCGACATGTTGGAGAGGCCAGGCGTGCCGTGGTCGACCTCATGGAAGCCAGGGTCCATGGTGTAGACCACAGTGAACGTAGCCGGTGTGGTGTACGCCTTCGCCGCACCCGACATGCGCCACGCCCACGGCCTTGACTCTTCGAACACCACATCCCTAGTCACCTGCACCTTCTTACTTGCTGGGTTGTAGACGCGATAAGCTTTGGAGCCCTCTTCATATCTGACGAAAACCATCGGAGTCGAGCGATCACTGAGCTTGGAGATTCCGGGGCCGACGCGCTTGGCATGAACCATGCACCCGAATGTGCGCATATGATGCACAGCGGGCTTACGGTTGTGCCACGCCTCATACGGCGTGACACCCTCCAGGCTTCGAGTGGGGGCACGGTTGAGCACGTACACCGCGGTCCGCACTACCTCGGCCCAGAAGAACGTCGGCATCTCCATGCTCTTCATCATGCATCTTGCCATCTCGACCATCGTTTGATTGCGCCGCTCCACAACTCCGTTTTGCTGTGGCAAGTACGGAGCGGTCGTATAGTGCTTGGCACCCATCTCCTCGCAGTACGCCTTGAATTCCACGGAGTTGAACTCGCCGCCGCGGTCCGACCCGAACGCGCGCAGCTTGCAGTCACCGGTGGCCTCGGCTTGCGCCTGGACCTTCTTGAAGCGCTGAAAGGCCTCGTCTTTGGACCTCAGGAGCTCTAGCCAGATATAACGGCTGTAATCATCGACGATTAGAAGAAAGTACTTGTTACCTCCTGGTGTAGTCGGCTCGATGGGACCGCAGAGATCCGTGTGCACGAGCTCCAGTCCGCGCTCTGCGCGGTATGCTGAGCACTGCGGGAACGGGGTGCGTTTCTGCTTCCCAAGAGCGCACCCGTCGCAGTACTGCTCGACCCGATCGATCACGGGCATTCCGCGCACCATTTGCTTCGCAGACATGGCTCAGAGGGCGCGGAAGTGAAGGTGACCCATGCGTGCGTGCCACCTCCAGGTTGGGTCGTCTCCTTGTGCCAACAGACAGGCCGGTGCGTTCATACTGAGGACGCCGGTGTACAGGCGGTTGCCGGACCGCCTGATGCTCGCCAGTGTGCGCCGAGCTGGGTCTTTGATGACCATGAGTCCGTCTTGTATGCTGATGGTGCAGCCCGCCTTGTCCAACTGACCAACTGAGACAATGTTTGTGCGAAGACTCAGGATGAAGAAGACGCCAGCGAGTGCACGTTGGTCACCGCCCTGGCAGCGAAACACCACCGAGCCTCGTCCGCGGATAGCCACAAATGATCCGTCCCCGAACTTCACCGTGCCGTGCACAGTCTCGTCGAGGGACGCAAAGACGCCCCTGTCTCCCGTCATATGACTGCTGGCTCCCGTGTCAAAGAACCACACGCCATCCGGAGAGGGCACCGGCATGACCTTCTCCTCGTTGAGGTACACCTCTTGAGGTGCCACGATCTGCAAAGCATCGACGGTGGTGACCACGGCCATGTAGAGGCCCTGGTCGTGCTCCGCGTGGGCTTCAGCCAGATTGGCATGCTCCTGATTGCCCTTCTGCTCCTACTCGCGGAGCCAAGTTTGGCACTCCTTCTTCCAGTGCCCTGGAATGCCGCAGTGATGACACATGCCCTTCTTCTTCTTGTCGCCAGATCCGCCGGAGCCGCCCGCGCCCGTGCTCCCCGACGTGCCCTTTCCGCCGCCTTGGGACTTGGCCTTGGCGTGTGCCTTGTTCTTGCCGGTGTTGCCACCGCCGGCGCCAGACAACGAGCCGCCACCGCCGCCGACCTTCTCGCGGGCCAACCACTCCTCGTGTATGAGCAAGAGGCGCCCGACAGTCTGCGTGCCATCGTCAAGATAATAGTGATCCTCACACGCAGAGAAACGGCCGACGAGCTCCTCAATCGTCATGACCTTCAGATCAAGAAGAGACTCGATCGCCATTGCCATCGGGTGATAACGGCGCGGCACCACCCGAAGGAATTTTTGCATGGCCTTGTGCTCGGTGACGGGGTCGCCGAACAGCTCAAGATCAGCGACGAGGGCGGAGAGCCGCAGCCCGAAATCTTCGATGGATTCCCTGTCTTTGAACCGGAGATCCTCGAATTCTCGCTGGCGCACCTGTGCCTTGGCCTCGCGGGCGCGCGCGCTGCCCATCCTCATCGTCTTGATGGTCTCCCAAGCCACCTTCGCCGTGTCCTTCGCGGCCAGCACACGCAGCATCTCCGGCGGGACGCCGGTGAGGATAATCTGCAGCGCGCGCCGGTCATCGTTCTTGTCAGCGCCGTCTTCGATCACCGCGTTCCAGACGCGGGTGACTTGTAGCTTGACTTGCATCACAAACGCCCACTCCTGGTAATTGGTGCGGTCGAGCATCATCGAAGCCCCCGACTCCTCGCGCACGACGCGCTCCACCACGCGGAACTCGCCGCTGCCGCTGCCAGTGAGGCGCCCGACCGGCGCCTTGGACGAAGGCGTCTGCGTTGGCGATCTAGTGCTGCCCTTGTTCTTCGCGTCTAACTCGTCGCCCGACATATGCGCCGTCGCGGATCAGACACCACCGGCCATAGGAGCAGGATCAAACACCGGGCTCTGATACCAATTGTTGTTGCCGGATCGAGCACGAGAGAGAGAGAGGAAGACGAGCTCACGAACGAGATAGAGGGAGAGTTTTTGTGCTGTGCAACTTTACAACTTTTTCTGTGTTTCTTTCTCTTCTAGTTATTCTATTACAACAGAAGCCACCCCAGCTCGCTCACTCCCGGTGGGATCTCCATGATCCGTGATGGCCGCGCCATCCCACGATCACGTGTCACAGCGATCAAGTCCCTCCAGGAGAGGAGCCAAGGTATAAGAAAAACAAGAGAATCATGGAGAGGATCGTGCATACGTGCACTGGACTCCCACGGCTACGTGCATGTGCCGGTCACATCACCATGCACACACATTATTCTAACAGAGAAAGCAAAGCACCTATACTATGCAGCCATGTAGCCAACTAGCTTAGTCTAACACATGTACATCGTGTGTGTGTGTGTGTAGGCCTAGGTTGTTGGCGAGCTGCACGGTGAGATCATGGGCATTCTGTTGGAGCTCACCACGTGCGCGGCCAGAGCGGGCGGAGCGTGGCCACGATCGACGAGTGGAGGCATGGGTGCATTCCCAGGGCACTGGCTCGGGTATAAAGGCGTGCGGTGACCGTTGTAACAATTGTGGCAGCTTGAGTACGTGCTCGAGGGAGCAAAAGGCCGTCGTCGCGGCGGGCGTTCGTGTGCTAGAAAACTCCACTGTGTCCTTCCTTTCTTCTTCTTACTCCATTCTGTCTTTGGTGTGTGCCCAGAGAGAGGTGACAGAGAGAGAGAGAGAGAGCTCCGGCGAGCTAGGGCGAGGCCACGGCTCCAACAGTTGGTATCAGAGCCAGTTTTGCGGAGGTGATCGCCGCCGGACATGGCGCTTGTCTCGCACGGTGCTGGTGGTGCTAGCGCATTGTCGTTGCCGGTCCCGCTATTGATACTGACCAACTACACCTCCTGGGCAATCAAGGTGGAGGTGATCCTTGATGCCCAGGGGCTATGGGGTGTGGTTGCGCCGGCGGAGGGTGCAGCGATCGACGCCGGTAAGAGCAAGATGGCGTGGGCGATGCTGCTGGGTGCGCTGTCAGAGGAGGTGCTGGTGCAGGTAGCGACGAAGCCCACGGTGAAGGAGGTATGGCACTGTCACGCCCAATATGCGATCCTATCCGAGAGGAACTCAAAGGTCCCACCAAGGATATAGCAGCATATTGAAGACACTTTGCAAGATGGATATCATTACATCATACCATTACATAATAGTTGGGGATACATACAAAGACATATAATGCCACATGAATACATCAATACATCATACATGAGAACAACATCTGACTACGGATGTAACACAAACAAAAGCTCAAACAACATCCACCCTGCTAGCCCAGGCTGCCGACCAGGAACCTATCCCTCAATCGAAGAAGAAGAAGAAGAAGAAGAAGAAGAAGAAGAAGAAGAAGAAGAAGAAGAAGAAGAAGAAGAAGAAGAAGAAGAAGAAGAAGAACTCCAAAACAAGTAAACATCGCTCTCACGTCGGATCATCGCATTACCTGTATATGCAACTGTTGTTGTAATAATCTGTGAGCCACGAGGACTCAGCAATCCCATTACCATGGGTATCAAGACTAGCAAAGCTTAATGGGTATGGAATGGATAAGTGATGAGTTTGCAACAAGAGACTAAGCATTCTATGGTGGCTAACTTACAAGTACAAGAATAAGATGAGAAACTACGCAACAGTCGCAAACTAGTGGTGATCAAGAAGTGATGCTGAACTACTTACGTTCAAACATAACCCCATTGTGTTCTCTTCTCGAACGCACCCGAAAAGAGACAGTCACGGTTAAGCATGTGGTTGATGTATTTTAAATTGAGTTTAGTTCAAGTCCACTACAACCGGATATTAAAAATTGCCATCTGCCACATAACCATGCGCACGGCTCTCGAAAGTTTATACCCTGCAGGGTTGTCCCAACTTAGCCCATGACAAGCTCACGATCCGCGGAGACAATCCTCCATCTCGGGACCCCCCCGATCATACTCGGAATCCCGGTGCACAAGACATTTCGACAACGGTAAAACAAAACCAGCAAGAACTCCTGGTGTGCCGACACCCTGATAGTAGTCGTGCGTATCTCGTCTCAGGCCACAACCGGATGAGCGAAGCTTACGGTTGGCTGAGACCCAAGTTGGCATGGGGCGCCGCAAGGTGCTCTAATTTGGACCAACACTCATGAGGAGCACTCGTCCGGGGGTTGATTAAGTCCTCGGGGTCTGGAAAGTCCCTATGCAAGTTTTAGTTGTTATTAGGAAAATGGTAAAACCAATGTTGGGCCTTGCTGGAAGAGTTTTATTCAAAACGAACTGTCAAGAGGGGCCCATAAACCCTCATCATGTTAGGGACGCAAAATCAAGGAACATAACACCGATATGACGGAAACTAGGGCGGCAAGATTAGAACAAAACACCAGGCAAAAGGCCGAGCCTTCCACCCTTTACCAAGTATATAGATGCATTAATTAAATAAGAGATATTGTGATATCGCATGATATCCATGATATCCATGTCCCAACATAGAACAACCTGCAACTGCACCTGCAACTAGCAATGCTATAAGAGGGGCTGAGCAAAGTAGTAACTTAGCCAAACAACGGTTTCCTAGGATGGTGGAAAAGGTTAGAGGCTATCATGGCAATTTGGGAGGCTTGATAAACAAGTGGTAGGTAGCACGACATAGCGATAGCATCGAGACAACTAGCATATCAAAGGTAGTAGTGAGATCCAAGGTGATGGTCATCTTGCCTGAAATCCCGCTAGGAAGAAGATCGAGTCCATGAAGAAGACGAACAGGCGTAGTCGAACGAATCCTCACGATCGCAACGAAATAGGAACTATCGAGAAGGAGCACAATCGGAAAGAAGCAAACAACATGGTAAACACGCAACACATAAACATGACATGATGATCAACCAAGTATGATGCATGATAAGGCTACATGATGCTACTCATGGCAAGATATGATGCATACAAGAACAACACATTAAAGCAAGTTTAAATGAGGCCGGAAACAACATATAACAATTCTGAAAACTCCCCATATGCAAATTTCGAATTTGGTACTGATCTGAACAAAACATTAAGTTAAAGTTGTTAAATAGCAAGTTAAAGTGCACCAAGATGATCTACGCGTCTTCCTAGTCAAGTTACATATAAGGTCCATTTAATTCGGAGCTACGGCCTAAAAGATATGAGCAGAACAAGTTAAACATGGCATTGATGCAAATGCAAGAAAAACACAATCACAAGCACTCCAGAACATGGATGCCACATGCCATGATGAAACTACATGCAAAATCAAGCAAGTTTCATGTAGAGCATGCTCCAAACGGAGCCACGGTTCAACGCATACAGTCCATACAAGTTTCAAACACAATCTGCCCAAAACAGCAACTAAACACTTTGCAATCAAGGAAATAACATGCTACAGGAAACATATGGACACAAACTTGATATGCACTTAAAGTACAGATCACATGCTTCCATAACATCAAGGTTCAGGTTCATAGGCATTAGGATTAATCTGATGAGATCAATGCAAAAAGCAACTTTATTACACAGATTAAGACTTAGTGAAAAACTGGGCATACGTGTGAGCAGGAATAACATGTTGATATGTTGGAGGCATGAAACAATGATGCTACAGTGCAAGATCACAGAAAACAAAAGCATGGAATTAAAGTACAGGTTAAACATGGCAAAACATGATTACTAAGAATCTCCATATAACCCCTCTATCAATGGAATTCATCAAGACAAGATTGCAAGTTATAGCAGATTCTCAGACTTGGTGAAAAACAGAGCAAGGCTGAAATCAGATTCATGATGCATATTTGAGACAACAAAAGTATATGCTACAGAAACATTTTATGACATCAAAGGGCATGGAAAGCATGTACAAGTAGAGCGCTACAAAACATGATCACTGAGCTACTGCTAGTTACTTCTAGAACATGTTCAAAACATCATGGCAAGAATGCAAATGATAACAGACTCATAGTGTTCGTGGAATTTACTGCACATGGCAGGAACAACGACAAGTAGACATGTTTGCAAGCTAATGCAACTCATATCAAAGCATTTCATGGCATGTGAATATTACCAACAGCAAGATGACATGTCTGTACAGCTACTCATGGCAAGAGCATGGTTATAGGATGCATCGAACACTAGCTATTCACATGGCAAAAATGAACTTACTAATAACAGACTGACAGAAGCATTATTTAGCAATTTGAGAGCATTGTAATGACAACTTACAGCAGGTCAGAATTGCAAACAAGGGCATGGATGGATAGAGCGTAACATGGAAAACAAAACATCCTTACTGAGCATCTCCCAAATATGCATGGATTCACTAGTAGCATCAAGTTAACATGGCAACATAATATAGCATATTCAGACTTAGTAGAACTCTGTCACTGAAATCAGCAACAACAAGTACCCTACTTCACAAGCTTGTCCTAGTCACCACAGGGCATATACAGATACATAGATTGCGTCACTACACAGATGGCATGATTATGCTCCTAAAACATGTTGGCATGATGCTCAAAATAAAATCACACAAAATGCTATGCAAACGACAAATAGGCAAGTTACACCAATCTCCAGTAGATTATATCATTTAGCACTTTTGCAACGATGATTAAGGCATCAATATAAACAGTAAAATGCATGCAAACTACACCATTGTCTAGATCATTCAGAGATCAACATTTTTACATATCATACACCCCAATCAGACCAACATGCATGAAGTTATAGCCATACAAACTTGCAGACATATCGTTGGAAAACAGGGACTTTGAAGAATTTTACCCTCAGGAAAATGTGGACGCGATGGAGCGGGATGAGGAGATCCGGGACGGGCGACGTGTTTGGTTCGGGGGAGTGGTGGATCTTGTCCCACCCCCCATGTCGGTGTCAAAACCGGCGGATCTCGGGTAGGGGGTCCCGAACTATGTGTCTAAGGCGGATGGTAACAGGAAGCAGGGGACACGATGTTTACCCAGGTTCGGGCTCTCTCGATGGAGGTAATACCCTACATCCTGCTTGATTGATCTTGATGATATGAGTATTACAAGAGTTGATCTACCACGAGATCGTAGAGGCTAAACCCTATAGGCTAGCCTATGGTATGATTGTTGTTGTCCTACGGACTAAACCCTCCAGTTTATATAGACACCAGAGGGGGCTAGGGTTACACAGAGTCGGTTACAAGGGAGGAGATCTACATATCCGTATTGCCAAGCGTGCCTTCCACGCCAAGGAGAGTCCCATCCGGACACGGGGCAAAGTCTTCAATCTTGTATCTTCATAGTCCAACAGTCCGGCCAAAGGATATAATCCGGCTGTCCGGAGACCCCCTAATCCAGTGTTGGGTAACGTAGCAATAATTCAAAATTTTCCTACGTGTCACCAAGATCAATCTATGGAGTCATCTAGCAACGAGGGAGGAGTGGATCTACATACCCTTGTAGATCGCGCGCGGAAGCGTTCAAGAGAATGGGGTTGATGGAGTCCTACTCGTCGTGATCCAAATCACCGATGATCCTAGCGCCGAACGGACGGCACCTCCGCGTTCAACGCACTTAAGGAGCAGAGACGTCTCCTCCTTCTTGATCCAGCAAGGGGGGAGGAGAGGTTGATGGAGATCCAGCAGCACGACGGCGTGGTGGAAGTAGCGGGATTCCAACAGGGCTTCGCCAAGCGCTGCGGGAGGAGGGAGATGTGTCATGGGAGGGAGAGGGAGGCGCCAGGGCTTAGGGTATGGTTGCCCTCCCTTCCCCCCACTATATATAGGGCCAAGGGAGAGGGGGAGGGCGCAGCCTTGCCCCTTCCTCCAAGGAAGGGTGCGGCCAAGGGGGGAGGAGTCCATCCTCCCCAAGGCACCTAGGAGGTGCCTTCCCCCTTTAGGACTCTCCCCTCCTCTTGTCCCTTTGGCACATGGGCCTCTAGGGGCTGGTGCCCTTTGCCCATGTAGGCCAAGGCGCACCCCCACAGCCCATGTGCCCCCCCGGGGCAGGTGGCCCCACCCGGTGGACCCCCGGGACCCTTCCGGTGGTACCGGTACAATACCGGTGACCCCGAAACTTGTCCCGATGGCCGAAATAGCACTTCCTATATATAATTCTTTACCTCCGGACCATTCCGGAACTCCTCGTGACGTCCGGGATCTCATCCGGGACTCTGAACAACTTTCGGGTTACCGCATACTAATATCTCTATAACCCTAGCGTCACCGAACCTTAAGTGTGTAGACCCTATGGGTTCGGGAGACATGCAGACATGACCGAGATGACTCTCCGATCAATAACCAACAGCGGGATCTGGATACCCATGTTGGCTCCCACATGTTCCACGATGATCTCATCGGATGAACCACGATGTCAAGGACTTAATCAATCCCGTATACAATTCCCTTTGTCTAGCGGTACGATACTTGCCCGAGATTCGATCGTCGGTATCCCGATACCTTGTTCAATCTCGTTACCGGCAAGTCTCTTTACTCGTTTCGTAACACATAATCCCGTGATCAACTCCTTGATCACATTGTGCACATTATGATGATGTCCTACCGAGTGGGCCCAGAGATACCTCTCCGTTTACACGGAGTGACAAATCCCAGTCTCGATTCGTGCCAACCCAACAGACACTTTCGGAGATACCCGTAGTGTACCTTTATAGCCACCCAGTTACGTTGTGACGTTTGGCACACCCAAAGCACTCCTACGGTATCCGGGAGTTGCACAATCTCATGGTCTAAGGAAATGATACTTGACATTAGAAAAGCTTTAGCATACGAACTACATGATCTTTGTGCTAGGCTTAGGATTGGGTCTTTGTCCATCACATCATTCTCCTAATGATGTGATCCCGTTATCAATGACATCCAATGTCCATGGTCAGGAAACGTAACCATCTATTGACCAACGAGCTAGTCAACTAGAGGCTTACTAGGGACATGGTGTTGTCTATGTATCCACACATGTATCTGAGTTTCCTATCAATAAAATTCTAGCATGGATAATAAACGATTATCATGGACAAGGAAATATAATAATAACTATTTATTATTGCCTCTAGGGAATATTTCCAACATCCAGGACTCCCTCAGTAGCCCCCGAACCAGGCTTTCAATGATGATGAGTTCGGCGCACAGATTGTCTTCGACATTGCAAGGCGGGTTCTTCTCCAAATTCTGAATATCTGCTGAGTAGTGTCCGACTCCCCATAAATGTTGCACTTCTTGGCTTCCACGCCCAATAAGGGCTATCCTCCACGTGTCGAGCGAATGCGAGGAGCCAGGGCATTTTTACATTTGCCACCCTAGCCATGTAAGTAAACCGTCTATTAAAGAGACGGGGATTCTTAGACCCAGACCACACCATCCTCCCACGGCGAGTATCCATCGAAGGGCGCTCGGAAAAATCCATTCCAACATGGCCGGCCATCGCAGCTCCTCCTCCCGCTCCCGTGGCCCTAAGCCCGGTGATTGGGAGAAGTGTTCCATCCTGCACAGCCAATTAGTAGAGTTACAGACCCAGGGATTTCTCCCTCTAGCGTATATGGTCCCCGTTCGAGCCGGGCTCGCCACCTATAATGGCGGGGAGCAAGCGGAGAGCCTTCCCAATCCCTCCAAGGGGGAGCGGGTATGCCTCGTCCCTTACTTACTAAGGGGACTTGGAAGTCCAATCCATCCGTTCCTCCGCGGGCTCCTAGAGTTTTATGGCCTCCAGTAGCATAATTTCACCCCTGCTTCCATATTACACATCGCTGGTTATGTTGCCCTTTGCGAGTTGTTTCTGGGCTGCGAGGCTCATTTCGAGCTGTGGAAGAGGCTATTCTGCCTTGTGCCCCGTACACAGGAGGCATCAATATATCAAGTGGGCGGAGCCGAAATATGGCGCATCGCCGGGACCGGATACATGTCCGGTACCCCGAAGAAGACGTCCGAAGACTGGCCTTCGGAGTTGTTTTACATGGAAGACGCGCCCCTTCCAGATCCTATTCGGAGGGATCTTCCCGAGTTCAACAATGCTCCTCTGAAGAAACGCCGAAGCTGGCGCCCACGGAGCCCCCAGGAGGAAGATAACGGAGAAGTCCTAACAATAATCGAGGACTGACAATAATCGAGGTTATGTCAATGTGTATAATGCGGGGGGTGCAGCCACTTCAATATCGAGGGCACCCCATGTGGCGCTTTAACGGGGAAGATGATGCCACCCGCTGCGGGCGTAAGGGACCGGACTCAGCTGTTGCTTTAGCAAAAAAATTGTCCGATTTGCTCAAGAGAGAGGAAGAGGAGTTCATCCGTATTAAGCCACGGGATGGATTCTCCATGTACAACCCTCCAAGCTGGGTGAGCTGTCACTCTTTACTCCCAACATTCCCGCATTCTTCATCGTAAATACTCACTTTGCTGTTTCATGGCAGGAACTGCGATAAGCTGTAAGGGAGGTCAACAGCCCACCTCCACAACCGGAGGACCCAGACCGGGCCCTCGATCCCAGACTCGAAGACGATCCGGATATATTTGTGGAGCTGATAGACATGACATTCTATCAATTGAGCTGCAATGACGCCATGGTGGCCATCATGGCCAACTATCCTGGGCTACTCCCTGCATCACATGTAAGAAAAACTGAAGTCCTAACTTCCGATAACACTACAAGAAATATGTCAACTTGTGACCTTGACTATTGGTCACCGAAAGGTCATTGTTTTTCATTTGCGACCTTTTTGTGACCAAAAACAGAAGGTCAAAAGCTGACGGTCGTAAACTGAAATTAACGACCTTCTCTGTGAGAAGGTCGTAGACGTTTACGACCAAAATATGCCTACTGTTTTGTTTTGGTCACTAGCTGTCTGCCTAGGCCACGTCGGATCCGATGTGGCAAGCTGACATGGCAAAAGTACGACCAAATGAAAAGGTCGTTGACAAGAATCAGCCTGATCCAATTAGGTGCCTATATGGGCCAAGTCCATTAAATCATCACATTTATTATTATTTTTTCTAGCTAATTTTTGTTAGCTACCTGGGCGTGGACCAACAATTCAGCCTTTTATTTATTTTCGGGTAGTGGCCTTTTAACATTGTTTGGGCCAATGCATTTTGAAACTGGTCCCACCAATCAGATGGGTCCCACTTGTCATCATCACACACATTGGGCCCACTTGATAGAAATTTCAAAACTGCTCAGATTATTTTTATAAGTGGGTCCCACAAGTCAAGTTTCCATTCCACACGTATTCAAATCACATACATAATCAATATTTCAGACCCAACAGTACAAATGTAGTTCATCAAATAACACTTAAGTCTACTACAATCTGTACATAGTCTATTACAACCCCAATATGCCTATTGTTACAATATTACAATATTACAGTCTATTACAGTCAAACATTAGAGACAACTCTTTGCTGAGTAGGGCTATACTATATGGCTTCAAACTTCAAATTTCATAGACCTGGAGCTCCTGTAAAAGAGTGAACACATATGCTACTAGCATTAGAGTCGCTATTATTCCTGGACAATCAAAAAATTATATACTGAAAGAGATCTCATAGAAATGTAGATTTATGGACCAAATATATGATAAAGCAACAGATTCAGCCAACTTCAAAGAACTAGATGTTTGTGATGCATCTTCACATAACCACAAGAACACTAGATATAGTATAATATGATTCCAGAAGACCAAAAGAGCATCAATCAGGAGACCAAAAGAGCATCAATCAGGAGCAGGTATATAGCTAGCAAACTACTACTAGACATCATCGACACTTGAACCATAGCATGTCCAGCAAGGAAACAGAAAATGGGACAAGTACTAATTCTGGATAACATGTCCAGGAAGGCCATCCAATGGTTTCAGCCACATCCTAATAAACTAGTGGCACTCTAATACTACTAATTACCAGCAGCAAATCAAATAGCCAAATGAAGCACCAACACTTGATCATCAACACAACAGTCGGCAAGGACTGAACCACGGCGCAAAAAGCATCGAAATCCTAACTAACCCATGAAACAGAGCATGGTTGTAGCATAGCAAAGGGAGGAGCTCGCAGTGGTGGTTTGTGCAGCCAATGTCGAACAGCCTTCGTTCGTCGCTTGCGAGCACCATACACCATGGTTGGCCATGAACCAAAGCATCGCTGTTGCACATGGATAGGAGGAGTCAGAAATTTTGAGGTCAAATTGTAAAGGGAATAGCATATAGTTTGCAAGTGCATGAGGAAGGAAAGCAATGCAAAAGCATCACTTCGAGGTGTAGAATCCTAACCACAAGAGCATCAATCAGCAGCAGGCATATATATAGCTAGCAATAATACCATGTACTCTCTTATATAGAAATATAAGAGAATTTAGATAACTAAAATAGTGATCTAAACGATCTTATATTTCTTTACGGTGGGAGTAGTAAACAGCAGCATCAGCACTTGTACCATGACATGTCCAGCAAGGAAACAAAAAATGGGGAAAATAATTTATTCTAGACTAGATACCAACTGAACTAGCCAGAGGCCATCCAATGGATTAAGCAACGTTCATACTAAACCTGCAAATTCTAATTACCAACAACAAATCAGTAGCATATGCAGACTATGCCCACTGAAAATCAAACTCCAGCCACATTGCTCTGTGTTCCTACACTAAACTGGAAACCACAGAAATCAAATGGGCTAAACAGCGAGTCGGAGCCCTCTTTCTAGAGTAGAGACTCCACTCTTACCTCCACATCACAATCCTAATGCTACTGAGGCAAAACTACTCTTAATGGACTGCTACAGCTATACTGCAAGAGTTTACAGCTATACTCCATGTACTGCTCTCCAGGAGTACTCCAATTCATCTTTCAAAAAATGTTCAAGCACTGACTAAAAAAGGAATTTTAAGTTTTGGAACCCAAGAGACAACCGTAGCATCTACACTGACATGTGTAGTTCAATAGGTTGGTCCTGTGCAAGACAAGCTACCTAGATTTTGCTGATGCACACTGTAAACTACCAAAAAACAATGGACATGAAAAATTCAAAAAAAAAACAGAAAACTGCAGATACAGACTAGACTGCCACTAGGTCCTAAATGCTACATATTCAGTTTTCACACACAAGCAATCAAGACGCTACAAGGTGTCGTTTGTCCATCCTACCAGGAACAGCAGCATCGAGAAAGGTAAAACAGAACATATTTTCCCTTGAGGAGCAGACAAGGCACAACTACAATTCAAGCCATTGGACTGCCAATCGACTCCGCTGGCATTATATCGGATACAATAGTACACATTTCAGAGGAAACAACCCATGTGCAGCGTACAACCTACTAATATCAGTGAGAGGAGGAGCTATAGCCACATCTGATGACTGATGTATACTCTTGGGCATCCATCCGGGCAAATAAGAAAAGAAAGAGAAAACAAGAACGGGGATGGAATGCGGCGGGAGCTATCACCTTGAAGATGGGTGGCTTGGAGCAGATCCTGCAACGAAAAGCATCTAGATCAGTGAGAGAGCAAGAACATCAGGGAAAATAGGAACGTTGCATTCTTGAAAGGAAGCAGTGATATGAATAACAGGGCAGAGAACATTGAAAATGTATCTTACCCTGCAGTGGTGATCAAAGCCATCAACACACTTGTCGCACACTCTACAATGCTTACTGTTCTTCAAAACCTACATAAATACACACAAGGTTTATAATAACATGTCGCAAAAAAGGTGAAGAAGTCATTCCATTCCCCATAAGATAGAGCTACCTAATGTAGCAATAACATTCGATTCAAACTACTACACACCCTCTTGCATGTCTGACTACAACCTACTAGTAGTAGGTTACAATAGTTCTAAAATTACATTGAATATCAACACTGCAGGGCACACCACAGCTACCCACTACTCCATTAGTTAGTCCGTACCAACCACAACCTCAACTCCACAGGCATTGCTGATGGAGCTAAACCGATTTCAACTTGCAGACAAAATTAGCTAGGGATGGGAGCATGAAAACAAGTATCAGTCAGCTCCGACCATGGCCACATATATTGTCCAACTCGGGACTGGACACAATCAACAGAGACGAAATGCACAATTGACAACAGCTCCACCAGACGGAGGAAACGAACCTGGCGTGGATGAGCTTGACGCTGCTCTTCATGCCGGGCCTGGAGCAGTTGTAGGCGATGGATCCCGCGACCCCATGAGCCACAGCGTCCCTGCAAGCACACACGACAGAAAAAGGGGATCAAATTTAACTCAATCACATGGCAAGGAATGACGTAGAACAGAGAGGAGGAGTAGCTCCGGTGGCGGAAGGGGAGTTCCCCACGGCGCACCATGCTCGTGGACACCCCCGACGCCATGGCGGGAGGCGGATGGGAGTGCGGGTGCGAGTGTGGGCGCTGCCTCTGCTCTCTCTTGTCTGCCTCCCGCTCTATCTCGGTCAGATGCCTGCGAGGTGGTGTGAGCTCAGCCAGATGCCGCCACCGAGGACGACGAGGGATAGGACCAGGACGCCCGCTCGTAGTCGGTGGTGGCGACCATGCCCACGACAGCCTCTGTCTCGGGCCGCGGGATGAGCACGCCGTCCCGGACGGTGACCACCAGGTCCTTCCAGTGCTCGTTCCCGAGCGGCCTGCAGAGGAGGTAGTCCGCCGCCGGATCGCCGCTGGACGAGGAAGGGGCGGAGGCGTTAGCGAGGAGCCAACGAAGCTGGCGGTGGAGGTGCGGTGCAGAGGGCGGGACGAGGGGAACCGGCCCTGCGGCGGAAGGCGGCGAGTGAGGCCTCCGGGACGGGGTGGGTCGACGGGGAGAGGAAGAGAGGCGGGCGGCGGGGGAGAGAGAGGCGGCGATGGGATGGGGAAGGAGGGGGCGGCGACGGGGGGCCGTCGTCGTCGATCTAGATCAGGGAGAGGGATTGGGGTGGGTGGCGGATC
>NC_041380.1:32094533-32099793 GCF_002162155.2 Triticum dicoccoides
AACTGCAGCTGCCTCATAGTTTGCTCTTTATTTTTTACAAAAAATATTTCTAGGTACATAAGGATCTATTTAATCATAGAAACGCCAAAAAAATCCAAAATTCAACCACCAGCTAGGAACGGTCATTGCCGCCGTTTTGAGCGCATTTTGAAACGGGCATAAAAAATTCAAAAAAACAAAAAATTGGGAAACCTTCGCATTGTGTCATTATATGTGGCCAAGTTTTCAGGAAAAATAACAAACTTGTAATACGACAATTATTTTAAAAAAGTGTTCTCAGAAACGAGCTATCACGTATGGAGATCAATGGCTTTCAAGCCAAATGATCAATCTTATGGCCACATTCATGGCATAGTTTATTTAAATGATCTCATATTGTGCACAAGGGTGCATATTGGAATGGCAAACAATGTTGCCTAAGGAAGTTTTCATTTTCTTTGGACGAAAAAACCATTTTTCATTTTTCGAGTGCCTAAAAGGAGGTTTTTTTGTGAAGGACCTCCCAAATAATTGTTGCAAAATTGGACCAAATCAATTTTCTAAAATACTAGGACATATTTAATGCACAATTGACAAAATGGTTGGGTGCAAAAAGTTTTGATCCACCTCTCGTGAAAAAGACAAATTTCCGCCGATTCAGCTCGAAATGGGTCAAATTTTAACTGCAGCTGCCTCATAGTTTGCTCTTTATTTTTTACAAAAAATATTTCTAGGTACATAAGGATCTATTTAATCATAGAAACGCCAAAAAAATCCAAAATTCAACCACCAGCTAGGAACGGTCATTGCCGCCGTTTTGAGCGCATTTTGAAACGGGCATAAAAAATTCAAAAAAACAAAAAATTGGGAAACCTTCGCATTGTGTCATTATATGTGGCCAAGTTTTCAGGAAAAATAACAAACTTGTAATACGACAATTATTTTAAAAAAGTGTTCTCAGAAACGAGCTATCACGTATGGAGATCAATGGCTTTCAAGCCAAATGATCAATCTTATGGCCACATTCATGGCATAGTTTATTTAAATGATCTCATATTGTGCACAAGGGTGCATATTGGAATGGCAAACAATGTTGCCTAAGGAAGTTTTCATTTTCTTTGGACGAAAAAACCATTTTTCATTTTTCGAGTGCCTAAAAGGAGGTTTTTTTGTGAAGGACCTCCCAAATAATTGTTGCAAAATTGGACCAAATCAATTTTCTAAAATACTAGGACATATTTAATGCACAATTGACAAAATGGTTGGGTGCAAAAAGTTTTGATCCACCTCTCCTGAAAAAGACAAATTTCCACCGATTCAGTTGGAAGCAGGTCAAATTTGAACTGCAGCTGCCTCATAGTTTGCTCTTTATTTTTTTTTCCAAAAATCATTTCTCGGTACATAAGGATCTATTTAATCAGAGAAACACCAAAAGAATTCCAAAATTCAACCACTAGCTAGGAACGGTCATTCCCGCCGTTTTGACCGCATTTTGAAACGGGCATAAAAAATTCAAAAAAAACAAAAAATTGGGAAACCTTCGCATTGTGTCATTATATGTGGTCAAGTTCCCAGGAAAAATAACAAACTTGTAATCCGGCAATTATTTTCAAAAATTGTTCTCAGAAACGAGCTATCACGTATGGAGATCAATGGCTTTCAAGCTAAATGGTCAATCTTATGGCCACATTCATGGCATAGTTTGTTCAAATGAATTCATATTGTGCACAAGGGTGCATATTGGAATGGCAAACAATGTTGCCTAAGGAAGTTTTCATTTTCTTTTGATGAAAAAACCATTTTTCATTTTTCGAGTGCCTAAAGGACGTTCTTTTGTGAAGGACCTCCCAAATAATTGTTGAAAAATTGGACCAAATCAATTTCATAAAATACTAGGACATATTTAATGCACAATTGACCAAATGGTTGGGTGCAAAAAGTTTTGATCCACCTCTCGCGAAAAAGACAAATTTCCGCCGATTCAGGTGGAAGCGGGTCAAATTTAAACTGCAGCTGCCTCATAGTTTGCTATTTATTTTTTCTAAAAATCATTTCTAGGTACATAAGTATCTATTTAATCAGAGAAACACCAAAAAATTCCAAGATTCAACCACTAGGTAGGAACGGTCATTCCCGCTGTTTTGACCGCATTTTGAAACGGGCATAAAAAATTCAAAAAAATCAAAAAATTGGGAAACCTTCTCATTGTGTCATTATATGTGGCCAAGTTCCCAGGAAAAATAACAAACTTGTAATACGGCAATTATTTTAAAAAAATGTTCTCAGAAACGAGCTATCACGTATGGAGATCAATGGCTTTCAAACCAAATGATCAATCTTATGGCCACATTCATGGCATAGTTTGTTCAAATGATATCATATTGTGCACAAGGGTGCATATTGGAATGGAAAACAATGTTGCCTAATGAAGTTTTCATTTTCTTTGGACGAAAAAAACATTTTTCATTTTTCGAGTGCCTAAAAGGAGGTTTTTTTGTGAAGGACCTCCCAAATAATTGTTCCAAAATTGGACCAAATCAATTTTCTAAAATACTAGGCCATAGTTAATGCACAATTGACAAAATGGTTGGGTGCGAAAAGTTTTGATCCACCTCTCATGAAAAAGACAAATTTCCGCCGATTCAGCTGGAAGCGGGTCAAATTTGAACTTCAGCTACCTCATAGTTTGCTATTTATTTTTTCCAAAAATCATTCATAGTTACATAAGTACCTATTTAATCATAAATACATGGTTTGGTGGCGATACGTCGAGGTTTGGGCGGTGGCCGAGGGCCCTAACTCTAGAGCGCGTAAACTCGCATGCCCGCCGCGTGGTCACCGCGTGACCGTGGCGTTGCCATGTGTTCTGGGCGGCTTAGGCATGTCTAGTGGGCTGGGCACTCCCCAGGTAGGTGCTAGGAAGAAAATTACAACATAAGATTCTCACGAGGAGACCGATCGATGCTCAAACATGAATTAGCAACCAAGTGTTTGATTAGCAGTACGGGAAATGTACACGGATAATGGGCGTGAATTTTGGCTGCGGATGATCAGTTACTAAAAAGACCGTCTTCACAAATTTTCAGCTCAAAAGGAGGAGCCTAGGTGGTACTTGCTTTGCAAAGTACCACACTGGACATAAATACGAATGTTGAAGCTGGGCTCAAAATAATGAATGGATTGAGCTGGCATTTGGTATAGGATGGTTATTTGGGCATAGGAAAGCACTGTAGAAAATGCATACTATTTGGACATGCCAAAGTGGTACTTCCTTCACGAAGTGCTGCTCTGAACAGAATAGGAAAATGAATATTGTTGAATTATTTTTGAACTAGGCAAGGAAGGTTTTTGACATATTTGATGAAGATATGATCAAAACAATTTATGAGAATTTTTTCGGAATTTTTGGAATAACAGAAATATATGTTGCTTCACAACCTAGGGCAAAAATTGACACATGGACATGACACATAGGCAAAACTGATGAGATGGCGCCTAGTCATCGCAACCCATCACAATTTACAAGGCTATGACCATCTATATGTTGGAAATATGCCCTAGAGGCAATAATAAAAGTATTATTATTATATTTCGTTGTTCATGATAATTGTCTTTTATTCATGCTATAATTGTATTATCCGGAAATCGTAATACACGTGTGAATACATAGACCACAATATGTCCCTAGTGAGCCTCTAGTTGACTAGCTCGTTGTGATCAACAGATAGTCATGGTTTCCTGGCTATGGACATTGGATGTCGTTGATAACGGGATCACATCATTAGGAGAATGATGTGATGGACAAGACCCAATCCTAAGACTAGCACAAAAGATCGTGTAGTTCATTTGCTAGAGCTTTGCCAATGTCAAGTATCTCTTCCTTTGACCATGAGAGCGTGTAACTCCTGGATACCGTAGGAGTGCTTTGGGTGTATCAAACGTCACAACGTAACTGGGTGACAATAAAGGTGCACTACAGGTATCTCCAAAAGTATCTATTGTTTTATGCGGATCGAGACTGGGATTTGTCACTCCGTGTAAACGGAGAGGTATCTCTGGGCCCACTCGGTAGGACATCATCATATGCGCAATGTGACCAAGGAGTTAATCACGGGATGATGTGTTACGGAACAAGTAAAGTGACTTGCCGGTAACGAGATTGAACAAGGTATTGGATACCGACGATCGAATCTCGGGCAAGTAACATACCGGTAGACAAAGGGAATTGAATACGGGATTGAATAAGTCCATGACATCGTGGTTCATCCGATGAGATCATCGTGGAACATGTGGGAGCCATCATGGGTATCCAGATCCCGATGTTGGTTATTGACCGGAGAACGTCTCGGTCATGTCTGCATGTCTCCCGAACCCGTAGGGTCTACACACTTAAGGTTCGATGACGCTAGGGTTATAAAGGAAGCTTGTATGTGGTTACCGAATGTTGTTCGGAGTCCCGGATGAGATCCCGGACGTCACGAGGAGTTCCGGAATGGTCCGGAGGTAAAGATTTATATATAGGAAGTCCTGTTTCGGCCATCGGGACAAGTTTCGGGGTCATCGGTATTGTACTGGGACCACCGGAAGGGTCCCGGGGGCCCACCGGGTGGGGCCACCTGCCCCGGGGGGCCACATGGGTTGTAGGGGGTGCGCCTTGGCCTACATGGGCCAAGGGCACCAGCCCCAAGAGGCCCATGCGCCTAGGGAACCCTAGAGGGAAGAGTCCTCAAGGGGGAAGGCACCTCCGAGGTGCCTTGGGGAGGATGGACTCCTTTCCCCCCTTCTTGGCCGCACCCCAAAACCCATCTAGGGCTGGCCGCCGCCCCTAGGGGGTGGGAAACCCTAAAGGGGGCGCAGCCCCCTTTCTCCCCTATATATATTGAGGCATGGGGCTGCCCATAACACATGAGTTCTCTCCCTCTTGGTGCAGCCCTACCTCTCTCCCTACTCCTCCTCTCCCATGGTGCTTGGCGAAGCCCTGCGGGATTGCCACGCTCCTCCACCACGACCACGCCGTTGTGCTGCTGCTGGATGGAGTCTTCCTCAACCTCTCCCTCTCTCCTTGCTGGATCAAGGCGTGGGAGACGTCACCGGGCTGTACGTGTGTTGAACGCGGAGGTGCCGTGCGTTCGGCACTTGATCATCGGTGATTTGAATCACGACGAGTACGACTCCATCAACCCCGTTCACTTGAACGCTTCCGCTTAGCGATCTACAAGGGTATGTAGATGCACTCTCCTTCTACTCGTAGCTAGTTTCTCCATAGATAGATCTTGGTGAC
>NC_041380.1:32120590-32146424 GCF_002162155.2 Triticum dicoccoides
GGATCACATCATTAGGAGAATGATGTGATGGACAAGACCCAATCCTAAGACTAGCACAAAAGATCGTGTAGTTCATTTGCTAGAGCTTTGCCAATGTCAAGTATCTCTTCCTTTGACCATGAGAGCGTGTAACTCCTGGATACCGTAGGAGTGGTTTGGGTGTATCAAACGTCACAACGTCACTGGGTGACTATAAAGGTGCACTACAGGTATCTCCGAAAGTATCTATTGTTTTATGCGGATCGAGACTGGGATTTGTCACTCCGTGTAAACGGAGAGGTATCTCTGGGCCCACTCGGTAGGACATCATCATATGCGCAATGTGACCAAGGAGTTGATCACGGGATGATGTGTTACGGAACGAGTAAAGTGACTTGCCGGTAACGAGATTGAACAAGGTATTGGATACCGACGATCGAATCTCGGGCAAGTAACATACCGGTAGACAAAGGGAATTGAATACGGGATTGAATAAGTCCATGACATCATGGTTCATCCGATGAGATCATCGTGGAACATGTGGGAGCCATCATGGGTATCGAGATCCCGCTGTTGGTTATTGACCGGAGAACGTCTCGGTCATGTCTGCATGTCTCCCGAACCCGTAGGGTCTACACACTTAAGGTTCGATGACGCTAGGGTTATAAAGGAAGCTTGTATGTGGTTACCGAATGTTGTTCGGAGTCCCGGATGAGATCCCGGACGTCACGAGGAGTTCCGGAATGGTCCGGAGGTAAAGATTTATATATAGGAAGTCCTGTTTCGGCCATCGGGACAAGTTTCGGGGTCATCGGTATTGTACCGGGACCACCGGAAGGGTCCCGGGGGCCCACCGGTTGGGGCCACCTGCCCCGGGGGGCCACATGGGCTGTAGGGGGTGCGCCTTGGCCTACATGGGCCAAGGGCACCAGCCCCAAGAGGCCCATGCGCCTAGGGAACCCTAGAGGGAAGAGTCCTCAAGGGGGAAGGCACCTCCGAGGTGCCTTGGGGAGGATGGACTCCTTTCCCCCCTTCTTGGCCGCACCCCAAAACCCATCTAGGGCTGGCCGCTGCCCCTAGGGGGTGGGAAACCCTAAAGGGGGTGCAGCCCCCTTCTCCCCTATATATATTGAGGCATGGGGCTGCCCATAACACATGAGTTCTCTCCCTCTTGGTGCAGCCCTACCTCTCTCCCTACTCCTCCTCTCCCATGGTGCTTGGCGAAGCCCTGCGGGATTGCCACGCTCCTCCACCACCACCACGCCGTTGTGCTGCTGCTGGATGGAGTCTTCCTCAACCTCTCCCTCTCTCCTTGCTGGATCAAGGCGTGGGAGACGTCACCGGGCTGTACGTGTGTTGAACGCGGAGGTGCCGTGCGTTCGGCACTTGATCATCGGTGATTTGAATCACGACGAGTACGACTCCATCAACCCCGTTCACTTGAACGCTTCCGCTTAGTGATCTACAAGGGTATGTAGATGCACTCTCCTTCTACTCGTAGCTAGTTTCTCCATAGATAGATCTTGGTGACGCGTAGGAAAATTTTGAATTTCTGCTACGTTCCCCAACACTATATTGGTCGTTAACAACTAGAAATAAGGCAGCGGACTAGCGCTGTTTGCTTTATGACCATTTCGTGTAAGGAAATTACGACCTTTCTCACCAAAATGGTCGCAATGGTTTAGGGTTTGGAGCCCCCCGAACAGCTTGTGACCAATTGGTCTCAAATGGTCATAGATCTATGACCAATTCTTCCAAGGTCACTGACAGAAGGTCACTAGTTGACATATTTCTTGTAGTGGAAGGATCCCCTTTTATGCACTTCACCTACCATACACATATGGTGTTTTACAGGGAAGGCCTTCGGGACGCCATGCCGAACCCGCAGTGACTCGCCAACAAGGGACACCGAAGCCGGGTAGGCCAAAAATGAAGGCGGTCAGGACTGACACGCCGGTGCAGAGGTATGATACATAACCTTGCTCCGTGGTTGTCGTCTTTCTTAAAATATAATGATGTCCATGTTTCCTAGTAGGAAAAACGCTCGCCGGACTATATCCGGAGAGGTTGCCGATCACGCCTCCACCAGTCGGGCTCCAGGGCCGGACATAGAGGCGGAAGCTAACACGGGGCAGACGCCGGATGCTCCTCCTACAGAGGATGCAGACAGACTATCCGCTACAAATTCCGAAGTGGAGAGCGCCATGAATCACAGGCGTCGCCGGGCCGTACTTCGTGACGCTTGTTTCGCCCAAGAGGCGTTCGATGCCTTCAACTCAAGAGACGTGTACATCCGTGCTGCTCAAAACGGTCTAGCCAGAGCCACAGACCAGTATGTAAGGGATATACGGGTAAGAAAATCTGACAATTATATATATCAGTAGCCCTTGAGACTTGAAACAGTTGACACAACTGATTTAAGGATCATTATTTGTGCAGGTTCTTACGGAGAAGAATACCCAATTGTCTCAAGAGATGGAAGAGTGCAAAGCCCAGCTACGGGCCGCGGTTGCCGCGTTGAAGGAGTACGAGAAGGCTCCCTCTGGTAACACTTGTTTCCATTGTAAAGAATGAAAGGTACCAGATAGTATGCGGCATGCATGCAAATATAACAATAGATGTTGCAAATGACTCCGGAGTGAATCCGGAGGCCGTGCCGGAGAATGCGGAATGTGCTGATCGACAGCTAAATGCTGGCGAGTGCGTGCTTACGCGGGTTAGGCAGGAGAAAAGTAATCTCCTGGACGCCAATATCCAGCTGGGCGTGGAACTGAAAGATGTCCGAGCCCAGCTTGCGGACTCCGTGAAGGAGAATAAGCGGCTTCGACGCGACATTTACAGTAAGTGCTTGAATGAGATTTAGAAAGAGTTCGGCGAAGAAGCCGGCTAACAGAGTTATGTCTGTGGGTGTGTTGACGGGTCGTCTCGCGGAGGAGATGCCCGGGTCTGCGGGTGATCTTCTACTAGAGCTCTCACAACTGCACGAACAAGTTCGGCAGGTGATGCAGGGTATTGCCCAAGCCTTGTGGCCGTCCGCGTCCCCGCCAGGAGGCATGGGGGAGCTTATAGAGAAGCTCAAGGGAGCGCGGCGACGCTTCCGATTATGGAAGATATCAGCCTACCAACAAGGTGCAAGGGAAGCTTGGGCCATGGTGAAGATGCGATATACCAAAGCTGACCCAAACCACATGGCCGAGGTCGGACCTGTGGGGCCCGATGGGAAAGAGATCCCTGTCAGTTTGGTGTATGACCAAGTAGAATTAGCCGCAAAGTATTCCCAACAGGATTGTAGGCTAGACAGCCTGTTGGATGGTATATAAGAAGAATTTAATCAGTCTTAGTGGCTGTGTACTTCAAGTGACATATATAATGTCCCTAGCCGGATTGTAAATCATTCATGACGGACCTTTTCGCTTCGACCTCTGGACCCATAGTCCAGAGTGTATCCGAATACCTGCGCGGTTATGTAAAAACCGGGGTATGTATGGAAACCAGGCATAGGGGTCATAAGTGCTTAAACAGACAAGTACCCAACTAGCTATGTTATATTACATGGGTAGTAAGAAACATCTTCCATGGAGAATAGTTCCGTTAAGGGTTCCTTTCCCTGGGTACGCATGCCCTAATGTGCATGTCTGAACTGTGAAAACAGACGCAGGCTATAAATATCTGGGGGCATCTATCAAAATAAATAAAAGTCATCTTTTGTTCACCGACCGAATATTCCCTTAAGAACGCTAGCTTTCGGCTTCACCCAGTCTGAGGTACACATCCGGCTGACCCGACAATAACAATCGCAGAGGTGCTCCCTTTATGTCCTGGACGAATTAATGGGAACGTAGGGCATAAATACAAGAGCCAGGCAACCCAGCTTGGCCAAAACTTAAGTCACATCGATGCATATAATGGCAAATAAAGGTACATGTGGAAGAATAACACATGTGTGGGGTATAAAGCCTAAAAATAGTTATATTAAGCTTCTATATAAGAAGCCCCAGGTATAATGAGCGCGGTTAGCGCGTCAAGATTGTGTAACCAAGACATAAGTTTAGCCTTTTAAGGCCTTGAGGAGAAGAAAAAAAGAGAGAAAGAGAGAAAAGATAGATAATTGATAGGCAAAAAATTGATGGAGGTAAGGAGACGAACATAGAGTCTGTTACTAGGCATAGAATCTTCAGAGTCTGGCTGCGTTCCATGGGTTTGACTCGAGTCGATTCTCCGATGCATCCCGCAGACGGTACGCTCCACCGGTCAGAACCTGCTCAATAATGAAGGGACCTTCCCATTTGGGCTTCAGCTTGTTCTTTTTCTTCTCCAGCAGGCGTAGAACTAGTTCGCCAACGTTATAGGTTTTGACCCGTACTTCTCTGCTTTGATACCTTCGAGCCTGTTGCTGATAGAATGTGGAACGGGCTTTTGCCACGTCGCGCTCCTCCTCCAGGGCGTCCAAACTGCCTGCCGATCGAGCTCGGCCTCTTTTTCTTCGTACATGTGCACTCGAGGTGAGTCATGAATTATGTCGCAAGGCAGAACCGCCTCTGCGCCATACACCATAAAAAATGGTGTGTATCCGATAGTGCGATTCGGCGTGGTCCGCAGCCCCCATAGTACGGAGTCGAGCTCCTCTGCCCAGTGCGTGTTTGATTCCTTTAAGGACCGCACTAATCTGGGTTTGATGCCGCTCATGATGAGACCATTTGCTCGCTCGACTTGACCGTTAGTTTGCGGGTGATAGACATAAGCATAATCGAGCTTGATGCCTATGTTGCTGCACCAAAGTTTTACCTCGTCGGCTGTAAAGTTCGTGCCATTGTCAGTGATGATGCTATGGGGGATGCCATAACGGTGTACAACCCCAGATATGAAGTCTATCACCGGTCCGGATTCAGCCGTTTTAACGGGTTTGGCTTCTATCCATTTGGTGAATTTATCCACCATGACTAGTAAGTATTTTTTATTATGGGTCCCCCCTTTAAGGGGTCCGACCATATCAAGCCCCCAGACCGCAAAGGCCAAGTAATGGGGATTGTTTGGAGAGCGGTAGGCGGCACATGGCTTTGGTTTGCAAAAAGCTGGCAACTGACGCAATGTTGGACAAGATACTATGCATCTGCTCGGGTCATCGGCTAATAGAAACATGTATGAAAGGCCTTGCTTACAAGGCCCCGGGCTGCGGCGTGGTGGCCGCCGAGTCCAACATGGATTTCTGCCAAAAGTTTCCACCCTTCCTCTTCGGAGATGCACCTTTGAAGGACTCCGGTAGTGCTTTTCTTATAAAGCTCTCCCTCGTGGACCTTGTAGGCTTTAGATCGCCGCACTATGCAGCGTGCCTCATTTTGGTCCTCGGGTACTTTCTGCCTGGTTAGGTAGGTCGGGAATGGTTCTGTCCATGGGGCAATGACGGCCATTATCACGTGGGTTGAAGGTGTTATTTCGATGGCAGAGCCTCCGATTGTGTCAGAATGTTCGGTATCTGGTGTTGTGGCCGGGTCCGGACTATTGTTACCGGTGTCCCCTTCCCATACCACGGATGGCTTAAACAGCCTTTCCAAGAAGATGTTAGGTGGGACAGGATCGCGCTTAGCGCCGACACGGGCGAGGATATCCGCCACCTGATTGTTTTCCTGAGCCACATGGTGGAATTCAAGCCCCTCGAACCGAGCTGACATTTTGAGGACGGCATTGCGATATGCCGCCATTTTTGGATCCTTGGCATCGAAGTCTCCATTTATTTGAGATATTACGAGGTTCGAGTCCCCAAGCACCTCTAGGCATTGAATACCCATGGAAACTGCCATCCGGAGGCCATGTAATAGGGCCTCATATTCGGTTGCGTTGTTGGAGTCTGTATATAGTATTTGGAGTACGTATTGGACAGTATCTCCGATGGGGGACATCATGATGACGCCAGCCCCCAGACCAGCCAACATTTTAGAGCTGTCCAAGTGCATGATCCAATTGGAGTATGCGCCGTACTCTTTAGGGAGTTTGGCTTCTGTCCATTCAGCGATGAAATCGGTCAGTACTTGCGACTTAATGGCTCGTTGTGGTCTATATGTTATGTCGAATGGGAGGAGCTTGATAGCCCATTTGGCAATCTGGCCAGTGGCATCGCGGTTGTTTATTATGTCGTTCAGTGGTACTTCTGAGGCCACCGTGATTGAACACTCTTGAAAGTAGTGTCATAATTTCCTGGATGCCATGAATACCGCGTATGATATCTTTTGATAATGTGGGTACCGTGATTTGCATGGAGTGAGGACAGTGGATACATAATATACCAGCTTTTGAAGTGGGAATTTATGTCCGTCCGTCTCTCATTTGACGACGAGCACTGCGCTTACAACTTGGTGAGTTGCCGCTATATATAACAACATTGGTTCGCCGACATTTGGCGCGGCCAAGATTGGGTTGGTGGCTAGGATGGCTTTTATTTCTTCCAATCCGGCCGTGGCTGCGTCTGTCCACTCGAAGTGTTTGGTGCGCCGAAGAAGGCGATAAAGGGGGGTGCCTTTTCTCCTAATCGGGAGATAAAGCGGCTTAAGGCCGCCACAGATCCAGTTAACTTCTGGATTTGCTTGAGGTCAGTTGGGATAGCCAACTGCGACAGAGCTCAAATTTTAGCCGGATTTGCTTCAATTCCTCTACTGGAGACTATGAAGCCCAGGAGCTTTCCGCGGGTACACCGAAAACACATTTTCCAGATTGAGCTTAATGTCATATGTTCGGAGATTGTCGAACGTGAGCCTCAAGTCATCTATTAAGGAGTCGAAGTGTCTGGTTTTAACGACCACATCGTCTACGTATGCCTCCACTGTCTTGCCAATCTTCTTTTCCAGACATGTCTGAATCATGCGTTGATATGTTGCGCCGGCGTTTTTGAGCCCGAAGGGTATTGTGTTAAAATAGAAAGGGTCGTATGGAGTGATAAATGCCGTTGCGGCTTGATCGGACTCCGCCATCTTAATTTGGTGGTAACCGGAGTATGCATCAAGGAAGCACAATGAGTCGTGTCCTGCAATGGCGTCGATAATTTGATCGATGCGATGGAGGGGAAGGGATCCTTTGGGCAAGCCTTATTAAGGTCCTTGAAGTCGACGCATAGGCGCCAGAATTTGTCCTTATTTGGTACCATTACCAGGTTTGCTAGCCAGTTCGGATGTTTTATTTCTCTAATGAATCCGGCCTCCAGTAACTTGGCTAGCTCCTCTCCCATGGCTTGTCGCTTAGGTTCGGAGAAATGCCGAAGAGTCTGCTTGACCGGCTTGAATCCCTTTAGAATGTTAAGGCTATGCTCGGCCAGCCTGCATGGGATTCCTAGCATGTCTGAAGGATGCCAGGCGAATATGTCCCAGTTCTCGCGCAGGAACTCCCGTAGTGCGGCGTCTACAGCGGGGTTTAATTGTGCCCCGATTGATGCTGTTTTTGTGGGGTCCGTTGGATGGACTTAGAATTTGACTATTTCATCCACTGGTTTAAAAGAGGTGGACTTGGATCATTTGTCGAGTATCACGTCGTCTCTGTCCACGGTTCTGAAGGAAATATGCCCTAGAGGCAATAATAAAGTTATTATTTATTTCCTTATATCATGATAAATGTTTATTATTCATGCTAGAATTGTATTAACCGGAAACATAATACATGTGTGAATACATAGACAAACAGAGTGTCACTAGTATGCCTCTACTTGACTAGCTCATTAATCAAAGATGGTTATGTTTCCTAACCATGGACAAAGAGTTGTCATTTGATTAACGGGATCACATCATTAGTTGAATGATCTGATTGACATGACCCATTCCATTAGCTTAGCACCCGATCGTTTAGTATGTTGCTATTGCTTTCTTCATGACTTATACATGTTCCTATGACTATGAGATTATGCAACTCCCGTTTGCCGGAGGAACACTTTGTGTGCTACCAAACGTCACAACGTAATTGGGTGATTATAAAGGTGCTCTACAGGTGTCTCCAAAGGTACATGTTGGGTTGGCGTATTTCGAGATTAGGATTTGTCACTCCGATTGTCGGAGAGGCATCTCTAGGCCCTCTCGGTAATGCACATCACTGAAGCCTTGCAAGCATTGCAACTAATGAGTTAGTTGCGGGATCATGTATTATGGAACGAGTAAAGATACTTGCCGGTAACGAGATTGAACTAGGTATGGGATACCGACGATCGAATTTCGGGCAAGTAACATACCGGTGACAAAGGGAACAACGTATGTTGTTATGTGGTCTGACCGATAAAAGATCTTCGTAGAATATGTAGGAGCCAATATGAGCATCCAGGTTCCGCTATTGGTTATTGACCGGAGACGTGTCTCGGTCATGTCTACATTGTTCTCGAACCCGTAGGGTCCGCACGCTTAAGGTTACGATGATAGTTATATTATGAGTTTATACATTTTGATGTACCGAAGTTTGTTCGGAGTCCCGGATGTGATCACGGACATGACGAGGAGTCTCGAAATGGTCGAGACATAAGGATTGATATATTGGAAGCCTATGTTTGGATATCGGAAGTGTTCCGGGTGAAATCGGGATTTTACCGGAGTACCGGGAGGTTACCGGAACCCCCCGGAAGGTATATGGGCCTTAGTGGGCCTTAGTGGAAGAGAGGAGAGGTGGCCATTGATGGGCCGCGCGCCCCTCCCCCCCTTGGTTCAAATAGGACAAGGAGAGGGGGCCGGCCCCCCTTCCTCCTCTCTCTCCTCTTTTCCTCCCTCCGCGAATCCTATTCCAACTAGGAAAGGAGGGAGTCCTACTCCCGGAGGGAGTAGGACTCCTCCTGGCACGCCTCCTCTTGGCCGGCCAGCCCCCCCCCCCTTTGAGCCTTTATATACGGAGGCAAGGGGCACCCCTAGAGAAACAAGTTGATCCACGTGATCATATTCTTAGCCGTGTGCGGTGCCCCCTTCCACCATAGTCCTCAATAATATTGTAGCAGTGCTTAGGCGAAGCCCTGCGATGGTAGTACATCAAGATCGTCACCACGCAGTCGTGCTGACGGAACTCTTCCCCGACACTTTGCTGGATCGGAGTCCGGGGATCGTCATCGAGCTGAACGTGTGCTAAAACTCGGAGGTGCCGTAGTTTCGGTGCTTGGTCGGTCGAGCCATGGAGACGTACGACTACATCAACCAAGTTAACGCTTCCGTTGTCGATCTACAAGGGTACGTAGATCACACTCTTCCCCTCTCGTTGCTATGCATCACCATGATCTTGCGTGTGCGTAGGAAATTTTTTGAAATTACTACGAAACCCAACAGTGGCATCCGAGCCTAGGTTTTATGTGTTGATGTTATATGCACGAGTAGAACACAAGTGAGTTGTGGGCGATATAAGTCATACTGCTTACCAACATGTCATACTTTGGTTCGGCGGTATTGTTGGACGAAGTGGCCCGGACCGACATTACGCGTACGCTTACGCGAGAACGGTTCTCCCGACGTGCTTTGCACAAAGGTGGGTAGCGGTTGACAGTTTCTCCAACTTTAGTTGAACCGAGTGTGGCTACGCCCGGTCCTTGCGAAGGTTAAAACAGCACCAACTTGACAAACTATCGTTGTGGTTTTGATGCGTAGGTAAGATTGGTTCTTGCTTAAGCCCGTAGCAGCCACGTAAAACTTGCAACAACAAAGTAGAGGACGTCTAACTTGTTTTTGCAGGGCATGTTGTGATGTGATATGGTCAAGACATGATGCTAAATTTTATTGTATGAGATGATCATGTTTTGTAACCGAGTTATCGGCAACTGGCAGGAGCCATATGGTTGTCGCTTTATTGTATGCAATGCAATCGCCCTGTAATGCTTTACTTTATCACTAAGCGGTAGTGATAGTCGTAGAAGCATAAGATTGGCGAGACGACAACGATGCTATGATGGAGATCAAGGTGTCGCGCCGGTGACGATGGTGATCATGACGGTGCTTCGAAGATGGAGATCACAAGCACAAGATGATGATGGCCATATCATATCACTTATATTGATTGCATGTGATGTTTATCTTTTATGCATCTTATCTTGCTTTGATTGACAGTAGCATTTTAAGATGATCTCTCACTAATTATCAAGAAGTGTTCTCCCTGAGTATGCACCGTTGCGAAAGTTCTTCGTGCTGAGACACCACGTGATGATCGGGTGTGATAGGCTCTACGTTTAAATACAACAGGTGCAAAACAGTTGCACACGCAGAATACTAAGGTTATACTTGGTGAGCCAAGCATATACAGATATGGCCTCGGAACACGGAGACCGAAAGGTCGAGCGTGAATCATATAGTAGATATGATCAACATAGTGATGTTCACCAATGAAACTACTCCATCTCAGGTGATGATCGGACATGGTTTAGTTGATTTGGATCACGTAATCACTTAGAAGATTCGAGGGATGTCTATCTAAGTGGGAGTTCTTAAGTAATATGATTAATTGAACTTTAATTTATCATGAACTTAGTCCTGGTAGTATTAGCATATCTATGTTGTATATCAATAGCACGCGTTGTTGCTTTCATATGTTTATTTTGATATGTTCCTAGAGAAAATTGTGTTGAAAGATGTTAGTAGCAATAATGCGGATTAAATCCGTGATCTGAGGTTTATCCTCATTGCTGCACAGAAGAATTATGTCCTTGATGCACCGCTAGGTGACAGACCTATTGCAGGAGCAGATGCAGACATTATGAACGTTTGCCTAGCTCAATATGATGACTACTTGATAGTTTAAGTGCACCATGCTTAACGGCTTAGAATCGGGACTTCAAAGACATTTTGAACGTCATGGAGCATATGAGATGTTCCAAAAGTTGAAGTTAATATTTCAAGCAAATACCCGAGTTGAGAGATATGAAGTCTCCAGCAAGTTCTATAGCTAAAAGATGGAGGAGAATCGCTCAACTAGTGAGCATGTGCTTAGATTGTCTGAGTACTACAATCGCTTGAATCAAGTGGGAGTTAATCTTCCAGATAAGATAGTGATTGACAGAATTCTCTAGTCACCATCACCAAGTTAGTAGAACTTCGTGATAAACTATGATATGCAAGGGATAACGGAAACGATTCCCAAGCTCTTCGAAATGCGGAAATTGACGAAGGTAGAAATCGAGAAAAACATCAAGTGTTGATGGTAGACAAGACCACTAGTTTCAAGAAAAGGGCAGAGGGAAGAAGGGGAACTTCAAGAAGAACAACAAGCAAGTTGCTGCTCAAGTGAAGAAGCCCAAGTCTGGTCCTAAGCCTGAGACTAAGTGTTTCTACTGCAAAGGGACTGGTCACTTGAAGCGGAACTACCCCAAGTGATTGGCGGATAAGAAGGATGGCAAAGTGAACAAAGGTATATTGGATATACATGTTATTGATGTGTCCTTTACTAGTGTTTATAGCAACCCCTCGATATTTGATACTGGTTCAGTTGCTAAGAGTAGTAACTCTAAACAGGAGTTGCAGAATAAACAGAGACTAGTTAAGGGTGAAGTGACGATGTGTGTTGGAAGTAGTTCCAAGATTGATATGATCATCATCACACACTCCCCTATACTTTCGGGATTAGTGTTGAACCTAAATAAGTGTTATTTGGTTTTTGCATTGAGCATGAATATGATTTGATCATGTTTATTGCAATACGGTTATTCATTAAAATCAGAGAATAATTGTTGTTCTGTTTACATGAATAAAACCTTCGATGGTCATACACCCAATGAAACAAGTTCATTGGATCTCGATCGTAGTGATACACATATTCATAATATTGAAACCAAAAGATGCAAAGTTAATAATGATAGCGCAACTTATTTGTGGCACTGCCGTTTAGGTCATATTGGAGTAAAGCGCATGAAGAAACTCCATGCTGATGGGCTTTTGGAATCACTTGATTATGAATCACTTGATGCTTGCGAACCATGCCTTATGGGCAAGATGACTAAAACGCCGTTCTCCGGAACAATGAAGCAAGCAACAGATTTGTTGGAAATCATACATACTGATGTATGTGGTCCGATGAATATTAAGGCTTGCAGCAGGTATCATTATTTTCTGACCTTCACAAATGATTTGAGAAGATATGGGGATATCTACTTGATGAAACATAAGTATGAAACATTTGAACAGTTCAAAGAATTTGAGAGTGAAGTGGAAAATCATCATGACAAGAAGATAAGGTTTCCACGATCTGATCGCGGAGACGAATATTTGAGTTACGAGTTTGGTCTTCAATTAAAACAAAGTGGAATAGTTTCACAAATTCATGCTACCTGGAACACCACAGCATAATGGTGTGTCCGAACATCATAACCGTACTTTATTGGATATAGTAGAATCTATGATGTTTCTTACCGATTTACCACTATCGTTTTGGGGTCATGCATTAGAGACAGCTGCATTCACGTTAAATAGGGCACCATCAAAATCCGTTGAGACGACGCCTTATGAACTGTGGTTTGGCAAGAAATCAAAGTTGTCGTTTCTTAAAGTTTGGGGTTGCGATGCTTATATGAAAAAGTTTCATCCTAATAAGCTCAAACCCAAATCGAAGAAATATGTCTTCTAGGATACCCAAAGGAGACAGTTGGGTACACCTTCTATCACAGATCTGAAGGCAAGACATTCGTTGCTAAGAATGGATCCTTTCTAGAGAAGGAGTTTCTCTCGAAAGAAGTGAGTGGGAGGAAAGTAGAACTTGATGAGGTAACTGTACCTGCTCCATAATTGGAAAGTAGTTCATCACAGAAATCTGTTCCTGTGACTCCTGCACCAATTAGTGAGGAAGATAATGATGATGATCATGTAACTTCGGATCAAGTTACTACCAAACCTCGTAGGTCAACCAGAGTGAGATCCGCACCAGAGTGGTACGGTAATCCTATTCTGGAGGTCATGTTACTTTACCATGACGAACCTACGAACTATGAGGAAGCGATGATGAGCCCAGATTCCGATAAATGGCTTGATGCCATGAAATCTGAGATAGGATCCATGTATGAGAACAAAGTGTGGACTTTGGTGGACTTGCCCGATGATCGGCAAGCCATTGATAATAAATGGATCTTCAAGAGGAAGACGGACACTGATAGTAGTGTTACTATCTACAAAGCTAGAATTGTCGCAAAAGTTTTCGACAAGTTCAAGGTGTTGACTACGATGAGAGTTTCTCACTCGTATCTATGCTTAAGTCTGTCCGAATCATGTTAGAAATTGCCGCATTTTATGAAATCTGGCAAATGGATAAACAAAACTGCATTCCTTAATGGATTTATTAAAGAAGAGTTCTATGTGATGCAACAAGAAGGTTTTGTCAATCCTAAAGGTGCTAACAAAATATGCAAGCTCCGGCGATCCATTTATGGACTGGTGCAAGCATCTCGGAGTTGGAATATACGCTTTTATAAGTTGATCAAAGCATATAGTTTTATACAGACTTGCGGTGGAGCCTGTATTTACTAGAAAGTGAGTGGGAGCACTACAACATTTCTGATAAGTATATGTGAATGACATATTGTTGATCAGAGATAATGTAGAATTATTCTGCAAAGCATAAAGGAGTGTTTGAAATGAGTTTTTCAAAGAAAGACCTCGGTGAAGCTGCTTACATATTGAGCATCAAGATCTATAGAGATAGATCAAGATGCTTGATAAGTTTTTTCAATAAGTACAAACCTTGACAAGATTTTGAAGTAGTTCAAAATGGAACAGTCAAAGAAAGAGTTCTTGCCTGTGTTACAAGGTGTGAAATTGAGTCAGACTCAAAGCCCGACCACGGCAAAAGATAGAAATACAATGAAATTCATTCCCTATGCCTCAGCCATAGGTTCTATAAAGTATGCCATGCTATGTACCAGATCTATTGTATACCCTACACTGTGTTAAGCAAGGGAGTACGATAGTGATCTAAGAGTAGATCACTGGACAGCGGTCAAAATTATCCTTAGTGGAATAAGGAAATATTTCTCAATTATGGAGGTGACAAAAAGGTTCGTCGTAAAAGGTTACGTCGATGCAAGTTTTGACACAGATCTGGATGACTCTAAGTCTCGATCTAGATACATATTGAAAGTGGGAGCAATAAGCTAGAGTAGCTCCGTGCAGAGCATTGTTGACATAGAAATTCGCAAAATACTTACGGATCTGAATGTGACAGACCCGTTGACTAAAATTATCTCACAAGCAAAACATGATCAAACCTAAGTACTCTTTGGGTGTTAATCACATAGCGATGTGAAACTAGATTACTGACTATAGTAAACCCTTTGGGTGTTGATCACATATCGATGTGAACTATGGGTGTTAATCACATGGTGATGTGAACTATTGCTGTTAAATCACATGGCGATGTGAACTAGATTATTGACTCTAGTGCAAGTGGGAGACTGAAGGAAATATGCCCTAGAGGCAATAATAAAGTTATTATTTATTTCCTTATATCATGATAAATGTTTATTATTCATGCTAGAATTGTATTAACCGGAAACATAATACATGTATGAATACATAGACAAACAGAGTGTCACTAGTATGCCTCTACTTGACTAGCTCATTAATCAAAGATGGTTATGTTTCCTAACCATGGACAAAGAGTTGTCATTTGATTAACGGGATCACATCATTAGTTGAATGATCTGATTGACATGACCCATTCCATTAGCTTAGCACCCGATCGTTTAGTATGTTGCTATTGCTTTCTTCATGACTTATACATGTTCCTATGACTATGAGATTATGCAACTCCCATTTGCCGGAGGAACACTTTGTGTGCTACCAAACGTCACAACGTAACTGGGTGATTATAAACTCTACAGGTGTCTCCAAAGGTACATGTTGGGTTGGCGTATTTCGAGATTAGGATTTGTCACTCCGATTGTCAGAGAGGTATCTCTGGGCCCTCTCGGTAATGCACATCGCTGAAGCCTTGCAAGCATTGCAACTAATGAGTTAGTTGCGGGATGATGTATTATGGAACGAGTAAAGAGACTTGCCGGTAACGAGATTGAACTAGGTATGGGATACCGACGATCGAATCTCGGGCAAGTAACATACCGGTGACAAAGGGAACAACGTATGTTGTTATGCGGTCTGACCGATAAAAGATCTTCGTAGAATATGTAGGAGCCAATATGAGCATCCAGGTTCCGCTATTGGTTATTAACCGGAGACGTGTCTCGGTCATGTCTACATTGTTCTCGAACCCGTAGGGTCCGCACGCTTAAGGTTACGATGATAGTTATATTATGAGTTTATACATTTTGATGTACCGAAGTTTGTTCGGAGTCCCGGATGTGATCACGGACATGACAAGGAGTCTCGAAATGGTCGAGACATAAAGATTGATATATTGGAAGCCTATGTTTGGATATCGGAAGTGTTCCGGGTCAAATCGGGATTTTACCGGAGTACCGGGAGGTTACCGGAACCCCCCAGAAGGTATATGGGCCTTAGTGGGCCTTAGTGGAAGAGAGGAAAGGTGGCCATTGATGGGCCGCGCGCCCCTCCCTCCCTTGGTCCGAATAGGACAAGGAGAGGGGGCCGGCCCCCCTTCCTCCTCTCTCTCCTCTTTTCCCCCCTCCGCGAATCCTATTCCAACTAGGAAAGGGGGGGAGTCCGACTCCTCCTGGCACGCCTCCTCTTGGCCGGCCAGCCCCCCCCCCTTTGAGCCTTTATATACGGAGGCAAGGGGCACCCCTAGAGAAACAAGTTGATCCACGTGATCATATTCTTAGCCGTGTGCGGTGCCCCCTTCCACCATAGTCCTCAATAATATTGTAGCAGTGCTTAGGCGAAGCCCTGCGACGGTAGTACATCAAGATCATCACCACGCCGTCGTGCTGACGGAACTCTTCCCCGACACTTTGCTGGATCAGAGTCCGGGGATCGTCATCGAGCTGAACGTGTGCTAAAACTCGAAGGTGCCGTAGTTTCGATGCTTGATCGGTCGAGCCGTGGAGACGTACGACTACATCAACCAAGTTAACGCTTCCGTTGTCGATCTACAAGGTACGTAGATCACACTCTTCCCCTCTCGTTGCTATGCATCACCATGATCTTGCGTGTGCGTAGGAATTTTTTGAAATTACTACGAAACCCAACAGGTTCCACGCCCTGTAGTGGGCTTTTGCTTCTTTGTAATTGAGTCGGGTGACTTATGAGAATGCACCCTTTTAGTTCAGACTGGGGGTTTTGTCAGAGCCGGATTATCCCAAAATTTTGTTTGGGTTTTCCAGGAGCTTTCCATCGCACAGTACTTCCGTACTATGGCCGCCAAGTCAGCGAAGTGTGCTATGTCACAGCGACTTATGACGTTGAGGATTCCCTTGTCCGTGGGATTGTTGCAAAAGAACAAAATTACGTCTTCCTCGCGACAGTCCTTGACCTTGTTCATTACAAGGAGGAATCTGGCCCAATAGTGATGTACTGTTTCTCGGGGCTCTTGCCTAATGTGGGAAAGATCGTTTATATCTGGGTGGGTTGGTGGATTTAAGTCCAGACCATGACCCAATCTGAGACCCAGGGGCGGGGGAGTTTCCGATCTTGGAAGTTCGGGCTCTGGGATGTTGCCCCGCAGGTTTGGCATGATGCCTGATTCTAGGTTCAGGGTTAGGGCGATGTCCTCCCGTGTACGGGTATCCGGCTTGGAGAGCTCGAGGACCCGGACATAGTTCGTCCTCGGGATAGAGGAAGAATCGCCGCATTGCTCCTCCACCACTGCTATTTGATGGGTGACCGGCGGAGAGTTAATCTCCCTTTGGTCGGGTTTAAGCCCAATCCAATCGTAGTCCGTAGTGACTCCCAGAGCGGCGATGCGATCCAAGAGCTCGTTCAAGAAGGAGAGCTCCATCGGATCCATCTGCTCGGTGAATTTCGAGCCGATGTGGAAGCTATTTTCGATGAGCCGAGAAGTCATCGTCGGTGCAGCGGCTGAGCGGGCGGTCATGACGAAGCTGCCTAGTCGGAGAGTTTGCCTACAGCCAGGGCTCCCCCAGAGGTGATGTTGTTCTTGACAACGAGATGAGCCATCCCTCCTTATGATGACAACACACTGGAACTCTCAATGAAAGCACCAATGTCGGTGTCAAAACCGGCGGATCTCGGGTAGGGGGTCCCGAACTATGCGACTAAGGCGGATGGTAACAGGAAGCAGGGGACACGATGTTTACCCAGGTTCAGGCCCTCTCGATGGAGGTAATACCCAACGTCCTGCTTGATTGATCTTCATGATATGAGTATTACAAGAGTTGATCTACCACGAGATCGTAGAGGCTAAACCCTAGAGGCTAGCCTATGGTATGATTGTTGTTGTCCTACGGACTAAACCCTCCGGTTTATATAGACACCGGAGGGGGCTAGGGTTACACAGAGTCGGTTACAATGGAGGAGATCTACATATCCGTATTGCCAAGCGTGCCTTCCACGCCAAGGAGAGTCCCATCCGGACACGGGGCGAAGTTTTCAATCTTGTATCTTCATAGTCCAATAGTCCGGCTGTCCGGAGACCCCCAAATCCAGGACTCCCTCACCCCTGATCCGTCGACGAGGGCTTTGGCCAGCTCTGGCTCCGGCGAGGCGCGAGGATGAGGCCGGCGAGGGGCGGCGCGACGAGGAAGAGGCGGCAGGGCCGGCAAGCTGCGGTGGAGCGCGACGTGGACGGCGGAGGGCGGCGCGACAGGCGGCGGCGGGTTGGCGCCGGTGGAGGCTAGCGGCGGCAGGCGCGCGGTGGAGACGCGCGGGCGGCGGAGGAGCTGGCGGCGGGGCGCGGCTCGGGCCTGATCTGGCCCGAGGCGGGCCCATCCGGGTTCCACGGGCCACGGCGGTGGGGAGGAGAGAGCAGGCCGGCGGAACCATGTGGCGGCCTCTGGTTGGCTGCGCCCGGCCGTCGGCGGACATGTCCGACGCGGAGGAGGGGGATTTGATCTAGGGTTTGCCTGAAAATGGAGGGGGAGGTGCTTATTTATAGGTAGAGGGAGCTAGGACAGGGCTATTGAGGTTCGGTTTTTGCCCACACGATCGTGATCCGATGGCAAAGAGCATGGAGTGGGTTTAGATGGGCTAGTGGGCTGTTGTGGAGGGGTCCTGGACTACAAAGAGAAAGGGGTCCGACGGTTAACGCGGTTAACCATTGAGGGATCAAACGACCTCCAAATGGAACTAAATTTGACAGGTGGTCTACTGGTGAAATACCAAGACCACCTGTCAACTCCCGGCCCATTCTGAGAACATTTTTCTCCCGCTCACGAAATGAGATCTGGAAGGTGCGGCGGGTGCATGTGAGTGTCGGATTCCGAAACGGACAACGGAGAAAAAGACCGGATGCATGTTTTAAAAAACATGCAGATGAAATGCACATGATGACATGGCAAAGTGCAACACGCAAGCAAATGACATGGCAATGATGGCGAATAACTGGAAGACACCTGACGCAATGGTCTCAGGGCGTTAGAGGCACTCCCTCAAAGTGTGCATTGTCAGCGTCGATCGGGTGCGAGCGGCGCAGCTGGCGACTCTCTGCGGCGAGTTCGACCGTCTGCGGATGGAGGACGGCAACGAGCTTGACGCGTATGCCGGCAAGGTACACGGTGCTCGGGCGACACTCGACGACGCAACCATGGTGAAGAAGCTGCTCGACACAGTGCCGGACCGGTTGTACACCGCGGTGGCCGGCATCAAGCAGTTCTGCGATGTCGAGGAGATGCCCTTCGAGGAGGCCCTCGGGCGTCTAAAAGCTTTCGAGGAGCGGACGAGGCGGCGTGCACAGGCCGACGACGAGCGGGCAGGCGAGCAGCTCATGCTCACCGCAGTTCAGTGGGCGGCTTGATGGCGAAAGCAGGGCAAAGGCGGCTTCGATGGCCACGACGACGACGGAGCGGCCAGCACGACATCGAGCGGTGGCGGGAAACGGCGCAGCTACTACTACAACTGCGGGCAGCTCGGCCGTTTCAAGCGGGACTGTACCAAGGCCGAGGAAGGCGGTGGCGGAGCGAGCTCTTCTGGCGTACATCGACGTCGAGGAGCCACACTCCTCTGAGCCGTAGCTTAGGGGGTAAATGTTGGCAATAAGCCACGGCGGGACGAGTCGGGTGTGTGCATGTGCGGGCCCCGAACGCGTCGGGTGCAGACCAGGACGCATCGTGTATGTGTACACTGTGTGTGTAGGCCTAGGTTGTTGGCGAGCCGCACGGTGAGATCGTGGACATTTTGTTGGAGCTCGCCGCGAGTCGCACGCATCCGAGCGTAACACGGGCATGGCCGGAGCGGGCAGACGGTGGCCATGATCGGCGAGTGGAGGCGTGGTGCGTGCCCAAGGCGCTGGCTCGAATATAAAGGCGTGCGGTGACCCTTGTAACAAGTGTGGCAGCTCGAGTACGTGCTCGAGGGAGTAAAAGGCCGTCCTTGCGGCGGGCGTTCGTGCGCCGGGAAACGGCTCGAACAAGCCGTTCACGTTCTTCTTCTTCCTCTACCTTGTCTTCGGTGTGTGACCAGAGAGAGGTGAGAGAGAGAGAGCGCTCCGGCGAGCTAGGGAGAGGGCACGGCTCCAACAAGCCGTTCATGTTCGCTCCAATGGCCGCTTCCGCCCCAATCAACACCTGGTGAGATGATGGCCTTAAGCATATTAACAACAATCTCAGAAGGCGGCTTGGTGTCTGCTTCATTTTATATAATGTGGAATGCCTGAAAGGAAAAGAACCTACATATATTCGAAGGCACAAGATTGACTTACATCGAGGTGGCCCACCTCGCCTTCGAGGAGACCATTCAGCGCGATCTAGCCTTTTGGCCAAGAGTGATCCAAATTTATTAGTTAGCATGCGGTGTTCTATGCGATCCTTCGGATATTAGTGTTTTTGGTATGTCCCCATTAAAACATGTCACATTGTACATATTTACCTCTTCGTAATGAAAAGGCAGCGCTCCTATCAGTTTTTCAACAAAATAAAAATAAAAAATAGGTGGAGCGGATAATATAAACACAGTTGCGCCAAAACCTGATCTGTGTGTGTGTTAACTGACCCAATTGACACAGATACAAAGTTGTGGCAGCTTCCTGCCATTTCTACACCGGCAAGTCAAAAATAAAAAGGCACACAAATTATCAATCCATCTGTTCTATGAAATAGAATCTGAAGAACTCTCCCGTGCGCGACATGAGACAGAAAGCTAGCAACATTCTACTAAATTGAATCTGAAGAACTCTCCGGTGTGTGACATGAGACAGGAAGCTACCGACATTCTACTAAATGGAATCTGAAAGACTCTCCGCTGCGCGACGTGAGACAATAAGCTAGCAACAGGCTAGGCACTACCCTGGGTCAATATGGACATCAGCGGTCAAAAAGGACAACCTGGTGGTGCTGCCTTCCACGATGCCTCCCAAACTCTGACCCGAAACGTGCACTACTACTACAGAGTGGCTGCCCAGTTTCAAATCCATTAGCAAAGACAGTCCAGGTTAACTGTCTCCTCTTTGCCAAAGTTCATGTTGAGGTTTCTCTCCTTTATTGAAGCAACAATCTTTACCTCTGGGCTATTGCTCCTTATAAGAAAGAGTAAGGGCACCATCATATTGGTTGTAGTTCAATGCAACAACCATCTAATGGATGCAAAAATTAATGTACCTCAAGACCTATGTGCACTTATCCACTATGGAGGTGCATTATGTCTGAAGTCTGAACCGCTTTCGTCCTGCCGTTGGAGATAAAAGGAACTCACTTGGACGAAAGGACTCCAATGCTAGCGAGCCTAGTGAGCTAGGCAGGCCACATCAACATTCTCTGTTTTGGATTATGTTGTTAGCCGTGTTTGTAAGATAAGTGAGCTTTCGCCTTTCGGAAAAGCCCCATCTGTGTACTGTCCCGTTTTACCACGCTGAAAAAGACCTTTGAAAAGCAAATTCGGTCTGGGTGCTTCATCACAAGATTTTTTCGGAAAAGGGGATAACCCCACCCTCTGCATAAGGGCGTTTCATACAGTCATATATTATTAAGAATGCAAAAATCCAGCAGCCGAACAACATTAACCTGAAAATAATGAAAAGCAAGCCCAAGAATACATGCCTCGCGACAGTAACTCCACCAAATAACCACTAACCATATGTTACAAGACGATATCAAAACAAAAAATACACAACTCCTAAGCTGCACTTTCAAGAAGGAATCACCGCACGTACGCTGATGATGGTGAGTCCAATACAAGGTTGAACACCGGACTGTAAACCCGGTTTGGTGACGAACGCCAAGTAGCCTCCGGCAACATGAACGCCGAATGAACCCCTCTCTCTCTCGCACAGACGAAGGTGGAAGGAGGAGGACACTTGACACAAAGTTTTCCGGCGACATACACCACGTCACACGAACGGCGCCTCGCCGACGAACGGCTTCACTTTTCTTTAGCACAAACTCTGAGAACACACGCGCACACATGCGACTACATCTCTCGCTCCTGGCCGCCCTCACGTAGCTGCTTAAATAGCACACGGCCACACACGTCAGGGCCACCCCGCGCACGCACGCACTAGCTAACACAGTACATACACGCGCGCACACGTCCTATGCCTATGCTGCATCTCCACAACAGCCGCTTGACCCAGCAAAAAAAAACATGCATGTAGCTACACAACGGCCCGGCCGCCGCTCACACACCAACGCAACTCGGCCAGCTTGCCGCACGACGCTGTCTTCAAGATTAGTGCTGACACGGACTCTCATCTCCAAAGCTAAGTTTTAATCCATCACCTTCAGCAAGTACACACGCAGATGTGTGTCGTCATAGTTTGATTAGAGATCTTGTGTTTTCACCGGAGTGCATAAATTTGCCATTGAGGTCTTATGTATCATTGTTTTATCCGAAACCAACACCCCAATAAACAGATACCTCTAAAGAAGACAAACGTCACATACTGCTTGCTTCCCTCACCGTCGAACCACCTTCAATCCAGCAGCCATGAGACCTCCGCCGGAGCCACCGTGTAGCACATGCCGGTAGAAGGAATGATTTGATGTCCCCGCATGAGACGTCGTGTGTAGCATCTGCCGGCGGCGCATTCGCCAAAGGCTTCACTTGTCGGCAACAGACACTATCTGACGACTCCGAGAAAGACGCATGTGTCACTTGCCCAGCCACACGACCACAGAGTCCGCCTCCGTTGGATTAAAAATACACGAGACGAAATTGGAGAACCATGGTTCGATCCCAGGCTGCGATCGGGTGCTGCTAGCGACTCCGCCTAGGATCCCTCTCGTGGTAAGTTGTAGGGCGTGTCCTACTTGTTGCTATTCGATCCGGGTTTTTTCTGTTTTTTTCTTTTCCATTTTTTTCATTCTTTCTTGCATTTGTTTCTTTGTTTTACTTGCATTTTGTTTCTTCTCCATTTTTTGTTTGGTTTTGTTTTTCTTCTCGACTTTTTGTGTTCTTTTTTAAATTTTTTTCTTATGTTTGTTTTCATTTCCACTCTACATTTTCATGTGTCAAAAGCATTGTTTATTAAGTGATCAACAGTTTTTATATACACGTTCAACATTGTACGAACAGTTATTCAACATTATACTTATTCAACATTTTTTTCAATACTTGTTCAACATTTTTCAAATACTCATTCAACATTTTTTAATACTTATTCAACATTTTTTTCTAATATTTGTTCAACATTATTAAAACTTACTCTTTTAAATACTTGTTCAGCATTTTTCATATACTCGTTTAACATTTTTTAATACTTATTCAACATTTTCCCAATACTTATTCGGCATTTTGAGTACATTTTTAACATTTTTAATATTCTTGTTCAACATTTTTTAATACTTATTCGAAAAAATTCAAGTAATTGTTCGATATTTTTCAAATACTTGTTCAACATTTTGTAAATGCTTGATTAACATTTTTTATATACATGATCAAGATTTTTTTTAATACATGGTCAACATTTTTTGTATACACATTCAACATGTTTCAAAGCATGATTAACAATTTTTATATTATGTGAAGTATTTTTTTTGTAACATATATGTTTATAATATTTAAAAGTGTAACTAAAACTATAAAATGGAATAAAAAAACATGAAAAAAACAGAAAAGAAAAGGAGGCAGTGTGCTTACCGCAAACTGGGCCGGCCGATATCGCCGTGCGCTTTAGCGAGTCGGATGACTCGACTCGCTTAATGTGAGGTATAGGGGCGCCCCCACCGCCGCCCATCTCACCCTGGAGAGGGAGAGATGTGGGGCCCTTTCTTTTCGGACCAGGGGTTGCATCCTGCTTCGTCACCAAAAGTGCAGCTGGCATCTAACAAAAGTGAACCTGGCACTTGGGGCCAAGCTTGTCGCTAACAAATTGAACGAAAATTGACACACAATTCCTATGTAAGTGTTCCTAAGAACTTGGCTGAATGATAACACAACTAAATGGCGATTTCCCAGAAACTGGGAACTTTGAATGATGATGTTAACAAGTTTGAATTAATATAACCACAACCAAAAGTACACTGCTAATACCAACATGAGCGGGACATCAAATAGCCGAGTTCCAGGTTAAAAGTTAAAGACCAGCAAAGACAACTGTATGACAAGAGGATTACAAATTTATCTTGCCTGAGATGCACACGAATTTTCAGCAGTAAAAACGACAACAATGATCGCGCGGATATGGTCTTAGATTAGAGTGGAGTGGATACTATAGACCCGGTTGAACTAAAACTGGGTCATTGTGGGCTAATTCACATATACAATATTTTGTTAGTCACGTGACATTTTTACCTCGATGAACATATGCGACCGTGGTGATAAACAACAACCAAGTGACCTTAGCATCGACGTGGGTGGCGGCAGGAATTGTGGGTGAGTTGAAGTACGACTGTATACTACTGCATTCCTCGATGTCTCCCTAACTTACACCTGAAATGTGATGTAGCACTAATGCACTATACACTGGTTGCCCAGTTTCACATCCATTACCAAAGAAATGCATAAATTGTTTGCATGCATGGTACATGGTTATTTATTAGTTTCTTCTTTGCTAAAGTTCATGTAGAGTTTTCTATGGATTATTCAAGCAACTATCTTTTCCTCAAACTGATGCTTCTTTCAAATTTGAGGCTAAATGTCTTGTTGGATCTACACAAGTCGCGAATTCTCGTCGAAAGCTACCAGTGCAGAGCTCTTTCAAATTTGAGGCTGCTTGGTTGAGAGCTCCTGATTACAAGGAAACCATGGAAAAGGCCTGGACCGTGAAGAGATCAGGACACACTTCTCTTGGTGATACTTGGTCCAACTTGAATATGTTATTAGGGTCTCTAAAAGATTGGGGTGTCATTTCATTTAGGTTTTACAAAAGAAATCAAACAAAAGGAACTTCAGTTAAGGAGATTGAGAACAGAGCCTAGATTAGCAGAGGCTATTGCTGAAGAACTGAGTGTGGAAAAGAAGTCGTGTGAGTTGTTTGAAAGAGACGAAATTATGGCTCATCAATGCTCTAGAGTGGACTGGTTAAAGGAGGGTGACCGTAACACTGTTTTTTTTCCATGCTCGAGCTTCTGCACGTAGAAGAACAAATAGAATTTCTTTGCTTAAACGCGCAGATGGTTCAATTTGTGAGGATCTCCCTGAGACTAGAAATATGATCAAGAATTTCTATGCTGATTTATTCTCCTCGGAGGACTGTTCCTATATGCCTCGGATTCTGAATGCCATACATTGTAAAGTCACTGATGACATGAATTCAGAATTGTGTAAACTTATACCAATGAAGAAATCAGAAAAGCTCTATTTTCAGGTGGGACCGACGGTACCTGATGGTTTCCGGGTTTATTCTATCAAACACATTGGGATTTTTTTTTGCGTGATGAAATTTGTGATGCAGTTCATTGCTTTCTGAATGGTGCAGAGGTTCCACTTGGGTTTTGTGATTCCACAATTGTCCTTATACCAAAGGTATCAAAACCTGATCATCTAACCAACTTCCGCCCTACCATCCTTTGCAACATTCTATACAAAATAGCTTTCAAGGTCCTTCCTAACAGGTTGAAAGTTTGTTTGCCTGTTATTGTTTTTGAATGTCAAAGTGCTTTTGTCCCGGGACGCCTTATTACTGATAATGCATTGATTGCTTTTGAATGCCTGCACACAATCAGAAGACAGCGTACCAAGAAACCATACTTTGCTCTTAAGATTAACATGATGAAGGCGTATGACAGGGTGAAGTGGTCTTGTCTTAAGGGCCGTTGGACCAAACATGGTTTTGCTGACACATGGATTAAGACTGTTATGAGGTGTGTAACTGAGGTACGTTATTCGGTCAGGGTCAATGGAGAATTGACAGATCCTGTGATACCAACTCATGTCATTCGACAAGTTCACCCCATCAGACTATACTTATTTCTTCTTTGTACGGAGGGTCTCTCTTGCTTGCTTCTAAATAAGGAAGCTGGAGGTTATTAAAAAGGTCTACACAATGGCATCATTCGCCCTCCTATATCACCTGCTTTTCGTCGATGATAGCATATTTTTTGACAAGAGTGATAGTAAGAGTGTAGATTCCTTGAAATCAACTTTACAAATTTACTGTGATGGTTCAGAACAAAAGATTAATTTCTCAAAATCCTCGGTCTTCTTTGGTCCTCATTGTCCAGTTACCACAAGGAACAATGTTATGACTATGCAAATTCAGAATGTTCCGTTGAATTCTACTTACTTGGGTACCCCAATTGAAGTGAGCACCGTCCGCCGAGGCGCACCGTCGCCGGAAACCGCCGCCCGAGCCGGGGAACCGCGAGGGGGAGAGGAAGAGGGCCGCCACCGCAGGCCTCGCCACGGCACGGGCAACGCCAGCCGGCGGCAGCGGCGGGCGAAGGGGAAAATACACCCAGTCAGAGAAGAGAAGAGGA
>NC_041380.1:32146674-32235289 GCF_002162155.2 Triticum dicoccoides
CCCTTCCTCCCCTCGCCGCCCAGCCCCCACCTCCCACCCCTTCTCCCGCCGTGGCCGCCAGCTGGCGGGACCGGGCGTTGCCCGTGCGGCGTCGTGGCGAGGCCGGCGGTGGCGGCCCTCTTGCTCTCCCCCTCGCGGTTCCTCGGCTTGGGATGCGATTTCCGGCGATGGTGCGCCTCGGCGGGTGGTGCTCCGGGTTAGATCGAGCGCAGATATGATGGCGGTGGCGGCTGGCGGTGGGGGTTGGCCGGCGGAGCCCTGCAGGCCCAAATCTAGGCCCTTTTGGGCCCGATCTGGGTCAGGGCGGGTTGGTCTGGCCTCCGGCGGGTCTCCTCCGGCTGGGCTGGCTGGATGCGGTCGTTGGGATCGGCGGCTCTGCGCTGCGTTGGCTGCAGCGTGGCAGCAGGAGCTTAACAGACCCGATCTGGGCCCGGCTGGGCAGGGGGTCCGGCGTGCTCCCGCACTTGCGTTCGGTCTGCTACGGCTTGTGCCAGTGGAGGCTGTCCCCTCCCACGTGGTTGTGGTGCTCCTAGTCCCTATCGGCGGTGGACTCGTTTGGTTCAGCCGGCCTCGTAGTGTCTGCGGTGGAGAGACGACGATGGTGTCCTTGTGACTGTGGTGGCGCGGGTTGGTGGGCGGTTGGCGTGGTGGAGCCGCCGGTTGGTCCTGGGTCGTGGGTATGAGAGGTAGGGCAAAATCCCTCTCGGGTCCGCCCGACACCGACGCGGTGACGCTTGCGGGCGCCATCAACCTTCTTGAAGGGCGTCGGGAGTACCTCTCGCCTGCTTCCCTCCGTGTACCGGGAGAAATCCTAGGATTCGTCTGGACAGCGGCATCGTCGTAGTCGCAGTCCTTCTTGAAGGTGTTGTTGGAGCTGCCTCCGGCGACATATGCCGAACAGCCCTCCGGCGACAAACGCCGGACGAAGATAGAAGAAGATGAACATGATGATTTTCCGGCGACGAACGCCCCGGCAGCCGTACGGCATGTATGTTGGCTCTGTTTATCACAAAGACTCAAACACATACATAGAGATACACACGCACACACACAACACAACCCAGAAGAACTCTCACGTCGACCGGGGGCACACCACGATCCCGACGAAGACTACATCTTTCTTAGAGCATCTCCAACAGCCGCGCAATGCGCCACGCGCTAAAAGTCACGATACAGCGCCGGGTTAGCCAGCTTTTGCGCGCGGCGGTGCGCTGGCTCCAGCGGCCGCCGCAAATTAAAGCGCGCCCACGCCGCTCCAGCAGGCGCGCTATATTTTAGTTTTTCTACTACAATTCGATACATATTTGGTTTCATAGATATAGTTCTCCTACTACTACTAGTCTGACTCGGACTCTGTCTCAGTGATGTCCTCCTCCGACGTCGGAGCGTAGGCGTCAAGGCACCGCTCGTCACCGGAGTTCCAGGAGGATGCATCTCCTAGCGCTTGGCTGTATTTAGCGACCGCCTTCCGTGTTCGCTTGTCCTCGCGATAGTCGGCTCGCTCCTCCCTCCTCTTCGCCCTCCTCTGGGTGAAGAACTGTTTCTCGTTGGTGTCTTCCTGGAAGCGATGGCTCCACAGCGCCATGACTTGCTCGTCCATCTCGGCCAGCCTGAGACGATGCTCCCGCCTCCGGTGCTTGCGATGATCCTCGTCAGTGAGATGCTGCGGGAAAGGCGCCAACTCATGTGCGTGCTCCCGCGTCGCCACGTCAGTGAAGTTCATGTCCTGACGGGACCGCAGGAGGCGCCACGCTGCAGCGTCGTACGCGCGGGCGCCCTCCTGGACGGTGTCGAAGGTTCCGAGACGGAGCCGCATGCCGCCGCCCGACCGAATCTCGGCGGAGTAGGTGCCGGACGGACGCACGCGGACGCCGCGCTAGCCCGTACCTCCCCGGCGGTGAGGCAGCATGGTGGCGCGGTGGTGGCGTGTCGGCGGCAGAGCGCGGCAGAGGGCGATGGAGAGATGGAGAGAGCGGCAAAGGGCGATGGAGAGATGGAGAAAGCGGCAGAGACGCTGCAATTTATAGGCGCGCCGGACGCGGCACGCCAAATGTAGCGCGCGGGCGGCCGCCTTTTCCCGCGCGCGCAATCTTTTCCCGCGCGCGCTAGTTTCCCACCACCACTGGCCCGGGCGAAAACGTCCCGCGCGCGCTAAAAAACCAATTTACCGCACGCGCGCGTCTTTTGGCGCGGCTGTTGAAGATGCTCTTAGACCCCTCTCACTTGGCTCGGCTCACACGATCACCGTAGCTCGGCAACACACCGGGGCTGAGAACACACGCTACACACGCGACTACATCTCTAGCTCCCTAGCCACCCTCACGGCGAGTACTAGTTGCTTAAATAGCACACAGCCACACACATCAGGGCCACCCACGCACTAACCAACTAGAACGCCACACGGGCCACTAAGCCACGGCCCGGCTAACTAACTATGCATGCACACACACATGCACTAACAAACTACTGCTGGTTACATGCATGGCTCCTCACGACTTGCGTAGCCTCCTCAACGCCGCAAGACTGAGCCTCTCCACGCCCAAAAGACTGCTGCACGATCCGGCTGTCAACTACATGGGTGGAGGCTCGGCGAGCACAACGAGGCTGCGCCAACTGACACACCAGTCAGCCCATCGAGCCGTGGTTTACTCCTAACATACTAATCTCCCTGACTCCCAGCCTCTGCCGCATCTCGACATGGCGCACGCGACCCAGTGCCTTAGTCAGCATATCAGCAAGTTGATCTGCAGTTCCGAAGTGGTCTACCTCCAGCTGCCCCTCTTCCACACACTCTCGTATGAAGTGATACATCACATCTATGTGCTTGCTTTTGTCATGGTGGAAGGGGTTCTTAGCAAGTGCAATCGCTGATTTGTTGTCCATCAGAAGCTTGAAATTGGTTGGTGCTTCACCCTTCATCTCAGCGAGTAAGCGGCTTAACCAAAGGCCTTGACAGGTTGCTGCTGCGGCTGTGATCCTGCCGGCGGCCATGTCGCTCGTCCCTCACGGCAGTGGTGACCGGGCGATGGCGTTTCAACTGCCGTCGTTGACGACGACGAACTACACCACCTGGGCGATCAAGTCGGAGGCTATCCTTGAAGCCCAGGGGGGCTGTGGAGTGTGGTGGCTCCGGCGAGGGCGCGGCGGTTGGAGGCTATATTTGGGAAGAGGTATGGGACTCCCTCAAGAGCAAGATGGCGAAGGCGGCGATCCTAGGGGCGCTGCCGGAGGACTTGCTGATGCAGGTGGCGACGAAGCCAACCGCGAAGGAGGTATGGGACTCCCTCAAGGTTCGCTTCGTCGGCGCCGATCGGGTGCGGGGCGGCAAGGCTCGGGACGCTGCACGGTGAGTTCGATCGCCTGCGGATGGACGACGGCAACGAGCTGCACGACTACGCCGGGAAGGTCAGCGGCATGGCGGCGAGGTACGTGATGCTCGGCAGTGGCGGAGCTTCTGCAAGGCTACACGGGCCATGGCCCGCCCAGCTTTGCACCACCTCCTCCTATTATAGCCGGCCCATGGGCCGGGGAAAAACCAATTTCATGCAATTTAGCCTACCCAGCCCGCCCAGGAATTTGCTGCAAGCTCCGCCACTGATGCTCGGGTCGACGCTCGACAACAGCGTCATGGTAAAGAAGTTGCTCGACACCGTGCCAGACCGCATGTACGCCCCGATGGCCCGAATCGAGCAATTCTGCAACATGGAGGAGATGGCATTCGAGGATGCGCTCAGGCGGCTCAAGGCGTTCGAGGAGCGGACACGGCGGCGCGTGCAGGCCGGCGGCGAGCGCGCGGACGGGCAGCTGATGATGACGGCGGTAGAATGGGCGGCTCGGGAGCGACGGCAAGGCAGACGCGTCTTCGGCGACCGCGGCGAACACAGCGTTGGGCAACGGAGGGAAGCTTCGTGGACGCTGCTACACATGCGGGGAGCACGGGCACTTCCGGCGCGAGTGCCCGCAGCTGTGAAAAGGACCGGCGGCGGAGCAGGCTCTCTTGGCCGACGCCAACGTCGACACGACGGACTCCTCTAGGCCGTGGCTTAGGGGGTGTGTGTTGGAATAAGCCACGGCGTCTGATGCGGTCGGGCTCGTTGGGCGGGCAGGACGTGCGGGACGCACTGGTACGCTTGGAATGTGCGGGACGCACTGGTACGGTTGGAATGTGCGGGACGCAGCGGCGGTGTGCGTGTGTGTAGCGTGTGTGTGCATGTGTGTATGTCGTGGTGCTACAGCGGGTCGAGCTAGCTAGCTAGATGGATTAGCCGCCCGTTGTGCGCGGCCGAAGAGGCAAGCACCTGAGTGCGGCGTGCATGTAGTTAGCCAGTAGTTAGGATCGTGGAGTGTGGCGTGCATGTAGTTAGCCAGTAGCTAGGATCATAGGCCCGTTAGTTGAACGCCAAGTCGTGTGGATCATGCTGTTAGTGGCCAGCATGGTGGACCGGCTATGCATGCGTGCGTGAGGCTACTTAAAGACTTGTAAGCTGGTTGTTTTGGTAAGGAGAATACAAGTTAGAAAAAGGCTGTACGTGCGTCCTGGAAAAATTCTGTGCTTCTTCTACCTTCATCTTCTATCTCCAGCTACTTAAGAGAGAATAGATCGAACGGAAAAGATGGGGAGTCCGCCCGGCGAAAAACCACTGTCTCGTTGTACTTCTAGTTCCTCTCCCTCTCTCTCACTCTACTCGATCGCATCGGCAACGACAGGTGTTGCTTGGTTCACGGCGACTCGATGGCGTTAGAGCGTGGTGGATGTTTTCGGTGGGCGCAACGGTTGCGGGATGTTTCAGCTTTCGTTCATCCGGTGCTGCTGGCATTTCTTTCTCTTGCTTTTCTCGTGTCTTTCTTTTGAGCTTGATTGTGTTGTTTGCCTCAGCGTCGAACTTCTGGCTGTATCGGGTGGTTGCTATATTAATATAGCGGGGCGCAAGCCTATTTCGGTAAGTGGATCTCTCTACTACTGAAGTATTCAACTTCTTACCAGAGAGGTCTAAAAACGGATTAATAGTTGTACTGATAGACCTCTGTCTAGAGCTCGGAAAGAGATTCTTCTTAAATCTGTAATTCAATCAATCGCAAATGTCATGAATTGTGTTCAGATCCCGGTTGCTATGTTTTAAAGAATGAGGAAGTATATTGTTGATGCATGGTGGGGTGTTGAACAAGCGAGAAAAAAGATGCATTGGCGCTCTTGGGATTGGCTATCCTCACCAAAGTTCCTGGGTGGCATGGGATTTAGAGAACTTCAACTCTTTTAACCAGGTCATGCTAGGTAGACAGGGATGGCGACTTCTGACAGAACCAAATTCCTTATGCCTGGACTACAAACTGTTGATGCGCTCATCGATTCTGATTCTTGACATTGGGACTAGGACATGGTTAATGCCTTTTTTGCACCAGAGGTGGCAGAGAAAATACTGCAGATTCCATTACCTAGAGGTGAGTTGGAGGATTTTGTTACTTGGCCTCACAATAAATTTGGTGTTTACACTGTCAAGTCAGCATATAATTTTGCTAGAGCCTCCTTTTTTGCTCTTTTTTAGAGTAAGCAAGGTTGTGGTTTCATGTCTGACATTTCCGGTGAGGAGAAGAATTGGAAGAAACTTTGGACAACTAAAGCACCTAGTAAGATGAAAATTATTTTTTGGCGCTTTGCTCATGATTGTTTAGCTACAGGACATCAGTTACGAAAACATCACACCCCGGCTAGTCCTTTGTGTTGTTTATGTGGTGTGAAGAAACAGTTGAACATTGTTTTTTGGTGTGCCCTTTTGCAACATCAGTTTGGAACACTATCAATGCATAGTATGACATTCAGTTACAGAGGAACTACATGCATAATCCTAAGCAGTGGTTGTTTGATCGATTGAATTGCTGCAATGAGGTGCAAAATGTGGTAGTCATGGACCATGGTTGCGTTCTGGCATATATGGGAGGCACGGAATGAAACCAGGAACTCTGAGTCTAAGGTGTGCTTCTGTGTGGCAATTAATTGAAGCCTATGTGGGGATGATCGCTTTGCATTGTTTGAAACCGAGTCAGTCATCTAGGTGTGCAATTCCAAAGGAAATTGTTAAATGGACTCCACCGCCAGCTGGCTTGCTTTGCCTTAACGTGGATGCAGCAATATTCTCATCTTCATCGAGTTCGGCAGTTGGTGTAGTGGTGCGGGATCATCTGGGCAAATGTCTGATGGGCTGTCATTAGTCTTTTCATGGCATCACTATGCCGGAGATTGCAGAAGCTTTGGCACTCTGTTGTGTTGTATCTCTTGCACTCGATGAAGGTCTCCATAAGGTGATCATGCAATCTGATTGCTTGTTGTTGATCAAGAAAGTGAATGCTACTGAGAAGGACCATTTCATCACAGGACATTTTGTAGCTGATATAAAATGTTTAGTTCAAAACTTTGTTTCTATTTCATTTCATCATGTAAGTCGTTCCGCTAATGGTGTTGCTCATCTATTTGCAAGGGAGAGCAAGCCTGTTGCTTACTCGACTTTCCATCGGTGTATTCCTGCTTGTATACAGGAGGTTGTAAACTCTGATATTTGTATTAATGTATAAGCCAGCTTTGATCTAAAAAAACTGATGCTTCTTTTAAGAAAGATAGGTGGCATGGTCTTTAATCTATCTAGTCCAGTGCAAACAACCATGCAATGGTTGCAGATATTAATGTACCTCAAGATTGATGTACTAATTTTCTATGGGGAAACCAATTACAGTGAAGTCCAATTGGGCTTGGTTGGGGGGCAGGGCCTAAAACTTTATTTTCAATACTTCTTCCTGTGTGGTGGTGTTAAAATTATGAAGCGTATCTACCCCCATACACTAGGGGACGCAGGTTATATATTGATTATTGTCGTGGGATACAAGGTTCGGTTGTTATAGCCTCAACCGTGAGAGAGATACAGGGAGAAGAGAGAGATTACAGAAGGATTTAAACAACCTCTCCCGTCTCCTAACAACTCTAGGATGGCCGGCTACAATATTTTGTTTAACACTCTCCCTTAATCGAAACTATGCAAGTTTAAATTACGCTTGAATTCCTCAAAAGGTCTTGAAGCTAGGGCCTTTCTAAATCCATCAGCAACGCGATCTCTGGATGGAATAAACTGAATGTCCAATTCCTTTCTGGCAACTCTCTCTCATACAAAGTGATAGTCAATTTCAATATACTTTGTCCTTGCATGAGACGCAGGGTTAGCTGACAAATATGTAGCACCAATATTATGACACCAAAGACATGGAGTTTGTATGTGATATATTCCAAGCTCCTTGAGCATGGATCTGACCCAGGTAACCTATCTGCTGTTGCATTTGCCAGTGCTTTATACTCTGCCTCAGTGCTTGATGTTGAGACCGTTGCCTATTTCTTTGCACACCATGAGATTAAATTAGGCCCAAAGAATACTACGAAGCCACCGGTTGACCTTCTAACATCCAAACATCCTGCCCTGTCAGAGTGAGAGAAGGCACTAACAAGAGTAGATGATGACTTGCTAAAACTTAATCCAACACTCAATATACTTTTCACATATCTCAATATGTGATTGGCTGCTGTCAAATGAGCTATAGTTGGTGCATGAAGAGATTGACACACTTTATTTACTGTAAAGGAAATATTAGGCCTGGTGAGTGACAAATACTGAAGTGCACCTACTGGACTTCTGTACCTGGTGCCATCCTCTTTATCCAAGGGTTGAACCTCTGCAAGAGAGAGTTTTTCCTGAACTAGACAGTGGTGTGGATGAAGGTTTACAACCATGTAGGCCAGCCTTAATCAACAAGTCAGTTGCATACTTTTCTTGAGAAAAATGAAGCCCACCTTCTTTCATTTTAACTTCAATGCCAAGGAGGAAATGCAAATTCCCTAAATCCTTAAGTGCAAATTCTGAATTAAAATCTTTGAGAAGTGTTGTCACTGCTTCATTTGAGGAACTAGTAACAATGATGCCATCAACATATATAAGCACAAAGATGGATATATGTGACTTGTTATAAATGAACAGTGATGTATCTGATTTAGAGGTGACAAAACCAGGTGCTTGCAACTTAGAGCTCAAACGAGAGTACCATGCCCTTGGAGCTTGTTTCAGTCCATAGAGAGATTTATCAAGCCTGCACACATGAAATGGTTTTTTTATCTTCAAACCGAGGAGGTTGCCTCATATAGACTTTCTCTTCCAGAATACCATGAAGGAATGCATTATGCACATCTAACTATCTAAGACTCCATCCTCTGGATATAGCAACGGATAGAACAAGACGAATTGTGATAGCTTTAACAACAGGACTCAAAGTGTCCTCATAATCTATACCATACCTTTGCTAGAACCCTTTTGCAAAAAGCCTAGCCTTGTAGCGGTCTATGGTACCATCGAACCTTCTTTTTATTCTAAACACCCACTTGCAGTCAATCACATTTTTACTTGGATGTGAAGGAACCAGATGCCAAGTACTGTTTTTATGAAGAGCATGAACCTCTTCTTCCATGGCCTTTCTCCATATAGGATCAGCAAGAGCCTCATTAACAGTGTGTGGTTCTCTTGTAAAAGAGTTTGACACAGCCAAACTATATTTAGTTTTGTAATTAGTTGGATTTAAAGCACCTGTTTGGATATGTGTATGAGGCAACATAGCAGCTGAAGGCATAGAGGATCCATCGTGCTGCACAGGAGAAATTGTAGGAGATCCGCCTGAGCCTCCCGATCCCGAGGAGGCATACCTGCCCGCCCTGGCCGGATCCTCTGTGGAAGCTAGAGACGACACAGAGGGCGAGGGAGCCACATACGATCTGGGCGAGCCAGCCGGATCTGGATCAGAACGCCCGTCGAGCCCGCCTGGCACGGACGCATGGGAACACTTGGCGCGCCTAGCGTAGGTGCGAGGCACCGGCGCGTAGCTCCCCATTGGCGGGGGACGCTCAGTTGGGCTGTCCCCTGGGGAAGGCTGGTGCGGCCCGCCAGCAGGACGCGTGTCGTCTGCGAAGCGGCAAGGAGCGGGCGAGGCGGGGGCAGCCCTGGTTGCCTGGTGGGGAACTAATCCAGAGTTGGATTCGGTGGCAGGTGATCCAGGTGCAGGCTGCTGCACCGATCCCGAAGTTGATGACGCTGGATCGGTTGTGTCCATATCAAGAATATTTTGTGCACCACTTTGGACAAAAATTACATTATTTTGCACGTCGTTTTCTGCCCTATTAGTCTCTGCAGCGGTGGACTCATGTGAAGCCATAGAGGAGTTAGTCAACATTGGTACATCATTATCAATACCCACATGAGCATCACCATGGAGATGTGGAGGAAGAAGAAGAATTTCCTTCTTGAGAAGGGCACCGGTGTTAGGATGGAGTTTATCAAAGGAAAACTTGGTTTCATCAAAGACGAGATCACGAGAGATGTAAACATGGCCAGTGGACACGTCTAGGCATTTGACACCCTTATATTGTGCACAGTAACCAAGGAAGACACACTTCTTGGAATGAAACATTTTACGAGTGTTATAAGTACGAAGGTTAGTCCAACAAGCACAACCAAAAACATGAAGGGTGGTGTAATCAGGTGTGACATGCAATAGACGTTCCGTAGGAGTTTCATTGGAGATGGTACGGCTAGGCCACAAATTGATGAGATGAACGGCAGTGAGAAAAGCTTCATCCCCAAAAACTTCAATGGCATGGATGTTGCAGCTAGAATGGGTAAGCCTACTGTCGGTGTCAAAACCGACGGATCTTGGGTAGGGGGTCCCGAACTGTGCGTCAAGGCCGGATGGTAACAGGAGACAAGGGACAAGATGTTTTTTACCCAGGTTCGGGCCCTCTCGATGGAGGTAATACCCTACTCCTGCTTGATTAATATTGATGATATGGGTAGTACAAGAGTAGATCTACCACGAGATCAAGGAGGCTAAACCCTAAAAGCTAGCCTATGGTATGATTGTTGTGTATGGAGTTGATTGCCTACGGACTATAACCCTCCGGTTTATATAGACACCGGATAGGGTTAGGGTTACATAAAGTCGGTTACAATGGTAGGAGATCTTGAATATCCGCATCGCCAAGCTTGCCTTCCACGCCAAGGAAAGTCCCATCCGGACACGGGACGAAGTCTTCAATCTTGTATCTTCATAGTCCAGGAGTCCGACTGAAGGTATAGTCCGGCTGAAGGTGAACTCCATTATCGGCGCCCAATCGTATTCGATTGGCAGGGGCGCGGGGGGTTCGGAGTCCGGGGAGGAGTCCGGATCCTCGGAGTCACGGGCCATGCGGAGTGCGGGGCTGGAGTTCGGCTCGATCACCTCTGAGATTGCAGCCCCTGAGGCAGCGTCTAACCGCTGATCCTCGATCGGCGCAGTATGCTCCGAATCAATGGTCGAAACCGATGCGTATGCGGCCTCCAAGGCGCTGTTCGGCGGCAGAGCTATATCATGCCCATCGAGACAGTGCGGCACGCTTGGCTGTGGCTCGAATCCGTCGAAGATCAAGTCCCCGTGGATGTCAGCCGTGTAGTTTAGGCTTCCAAACCTGACCTGATGGCCAGGGGCGTAGCTTTCGATCTGCTCCAGGTGGCCGAGTGAATGAGCCCGCAGAGCGAAGCCGCCGAAGACGAAGATCTGTCCGGGGAGAAAAGTTTCACCCTGGACCGTATCGTCGTTGATGATCAAAGGAGCCATCGGGCCTAAAGGCGACGACATAGAGGAACTCTCAATGAAAGCACCAATGTCGGTGTCAAAACCGACGGATCTCGGGTAGGGGGTCCCGAACTGTGCGTCAAGGCCGGATGGTAACAAGAGACAAGGGACAAGATGTTTTTTACCCAGGTTCGGGCCCTCTCGATGGAGGTAATACCCTACTCCTGCTTGATTAATATTGATGATATGGGTAGTACAAGAGTAGATCTACCACGAGATCAAGGAGGCTAAACCCTAAAAGCTAGCCTATGGTATGATTGTTGTGTATGGAGTTGATTGCCTACGGACTACAACCCTCCGGTTTATATAGACACCGGATAGGGTTAGGGTTACATAAAGTCGGTTACAATGGTAGGAGATCTTGAATATCCGCATCGCCAAGCTTGCCTTCCACGCCAAGGAAAGTCACATCCGGACACGGGACGAAGTCTTCAATCTTGTATCTAGTCCAGGAGTCCGGCTGAAGGCATAGTCTGGCTACCCGAACACCCCCTAATCCAGGACTCCCTCAGTAGCCCCTGAACCAGGCTTCAATGACGACGAGTCCGGCGCAGAAATTGTCTTCGGCATTGCAAGGCGGGTTCCTCCTCCAAGTCCTTCGTAGAAGATTGTAAACACCAAGAGTAGTGTCCGGCTCTGCAAAATAAGTTTCCACATATTGCCATAGAGAGAATAATATTGACACAAATCAAATCTGCCGACATATTCCGCAGTGCGTCATCACACTACAGCCAAGTCCTTTACTCGAATCGTTTTTACTTTTCCACCTCAGCATGTTTTGCGAGGCGGTTTCCTTGGCATGTCTTGTCAAAGCAGAGATCGTGTACCCCCTTTACGGGATTCTCATCAATACGGACGTGGGTAACCCAACCGCGCCATTTATCACGGCGCTTGGGAGGCAAGCGAGTTTTACTAGGCTGGTGGGGACGCACAACCGCATCCGCCCATATAAGGGGATAAGGATCCACCCTTTTACCTACGCCTTCTTCCTCTTTTGCCTATCCATCTCCTGCACACTCGAGCTCCAGCGCCCAAGCCCGCACTTCCCACCTCAACCTTCTCCAGCAATGTCCGGAGCGGGAGGCAAGTGGATGGTCTCCTCCATCACGGAGGGCCATGTCAAAAAGCTAAGGAAGGCCGGATACTTGTCCAAAGACATCGCGCACCGGCTTCCCGAGGAGGGGCAGCTTCTCCCCACCCCAAGGCCCCATGAGAGGGTAGTATTCCTTCCCCACTTCCTCCACGGACTGGGTTTTCCACTCCACCCATTTGTCCGGGGGCTCATGTTTTACTATGGCCTGGATTTCCACGATCTGGCCCCGAACTTCGTCCTCAACATCTCGGCGTTCATCGTCGTGTGCGAGGCCTTCCTCCGCATCCGCCCATATTTCGGCCTCTGGCTCAAGACCTTCAACGTCAAGCCCAAGGTGGTCCACGGCAGCCAGGCGGAATGCGGAGGCGCCGTGGCGGGCAAGATGGCCAACGTCCTATGGCTCGAGGGCTCCTTCGTGGAGACCCTGAAGGGGTGGCAATCATGGTGGTTTTACATCACCGAGCCACGCGATCCAAAATGGATCGCAACCCCCGAGTTCCGATCCGGACCCCCCACGCGGCTTATGTCCTGGAAAGAGACGGGCCTGTCGTGGGGCGACGAAAAAGAGGTGACCGGACTACAGACATGCATCCTGTCCCTGGTGAGCAAGCCGTCAAGCTCATCAATGTAGTCCAGGTTATGCTCGTCCGCCGGATCCTCCCGTGTCAACAACGGGGCTTTAATCTGTGGGAGTTCAACCCGGCGCAGCACCAAACCCTTAACAGGCTCTTCGACACGATGTATGAAGATGTCTGGAAGGTGCTAACCAAAGGCGCCGAGGCTCCCACATCCGCTTCCGAGGACCGCGGATACAGCTCACAGCGTCACGCTAGCGAGGTAAGCTATTTTCACCTTTTACAGGATGTTAAGTTTTTTCATAGTTTGACTCTATGCGGGATCTAAGCTCCCTTACCTTTGACAGACTTGGCGGGCAAAGTCCGGATCGATTAACTGTCCGGCTCCCTTGCCCGAAGACCCAGCCCCCGCTCTACTAGCGAAGCTGCTGGTTCCGGCACCTTATGTGGTGCCGGAGAAGAAGGCCAAGAAGAAGAAGGCCACGGGGACTCGAAAGAGTTCCCGGCATATGGTGGTGTCGGACTCGTCGTCCGACGAGTCCGAGACGCACTCCCCCCATGAAGACGAGGAGGAGGAAGAAGAAACCTCTCCCCCCCAACGGGGGGAGGAGAGAAGAGGAAGGCCGCCCCAACGGGGGAGGCCGAGGGGTCTAGGAAAAGGAAGACCCCTCCGCCGGACTACGCCCCCAATGCCGAAGAGGGCAAAGAGGAGTGGTCAAACAGGGCCAAGCGTCTGGCGAAATTGTAAGTTCGGATATCAGAACAACTCATGATGTTCCTTTGTTGCACAGCTTTCCCTAATGTCGAACATAATTATGCAGCCCGCCACAGGCCGAACTCAACGAGTCGTCGAGCGTCTCCCTGGATTCATCAGACGTGAACTCAGTTCCGCCCGTTGTCTCCCCCGCACTGCGGACGACGCTGAAGTGGCGTCGCAATGAGCTCCGGGGCAGGAGGAGGTGGTCCTGGAGGAGCCGCAGGGCGACCTCTCGGACCCCAGGAGTAAAGGGGACAAGACCCCCCCAGGGCTCCAAGTCCGGCTTTGTGCCGGACACCGCGCCGGAATCTTCAACAGTTCCGGACCGCGGTAGGCGAACTCCTTCCAAGAGGAGCAAGCCTTCTGAGCCGGCGGCCTCGGTCCAACCGAAGGTGCCGGACAATCTGCTCGAGGTGCTTGACGGCGCCTCCATCGACGAGGAGCACCGTACTATTATGAGTACGGTGATCCAGAAGGTTCAGTCCGCCAAGAGCGGACTGAGTGAAGCTTGCGCTAGCCTCCTAACGGGCTTCGAGGTAAGTAAAAATATGTAAAAATATGACCGCATAGACAGTAGCCCCTGATGCTCTGTTTGGCATTCGGAAAGAAAAGCCGAATAGAGGATCTAGTAAATTTCGCAGGAGTCTAACAATAAAGAGTCAATATGCGTGTGCAGGCTTCGCTGCTATCCACCAACGCACTGACTGCGGAGGTGGGTGTCCTGAAACAGGACCTCAAGCGGACCGAGCAAGAGCTCGGCCTTGCCAAGCGGCAGCTCGAGGAAAAAGAAGGTAGGAAATACCTTACAGAAAAAGTGCCTATAGAGAGGCGTGATTGCAAAAAATAATAGGATTGCACTGGTTATTATGGGGGCCACGACTGAGGTGGCGACCCTCAAGCAGGCGCTATCCGAGGCCGAAAAGAAAACGACCGCGGAGCGCACCGAGCGGGAGAAACTTGGGGCTCAGGTCGGCGAGGTGCAGCAAGAGCTTCAGGCTCTCATGAAAAAACATGAGAGTTTGGAGCTTGAGTCAAAGACCCAAGCGTCCGAGCTCGCGGCGGCCCTTGAGACTGCCAAGTCTGCCAAGGCCGAAGCCCAAAAGGCCCTCCAAGAGTTGGAGGATATTAAGAAGATAGCAGCGGGTAAGGCATTCTTTATGCAAAGCAGAAATATAAAAGTAAACTACTTGTTACTTACCCGAATCCGGAGTTCTCCCGGGGCATTCGCAGATCTTCCCCACAGCATATCCGACGCCGCCGCATTCTACCGAGCTGAAGAGGGCAGCTCGATGGAGAAGGTGTTCTGGTCTCAGTATGCTGAGGCCGGACACCCTGTGCCCTTGAGTGACCAGCTGAAACAGCTGGTCGAGCTCCACAAGGCGGCCGAACAGGCCATGAAGGGCTTCATAGTTCGGCTGTGTCCCGGAGAGGCCCTGCCTGGGAGCTACTTCGGGCTGGTGCGGCGGCTGGTGGAGGCCTGTCCAAGGCTCGAGGTCATCAAGCGATCTGTCTGCATCGAAGTTGCCCGTCGGGCCCTTGCCCGTGCAAAGGTGCACTGGGGTAAGCTGGACGGTGAGAAGCTTGTGAAGGACAGGCCGCCGCCGGGGAAGGAGCATCGCAAGCCCGAGAACTATTACAAGGATGTTCTTGCGGGTGCCCGCCTTGTGGAGGATGAATGTACCAAGGATGTAATTTTTGAATAAACTCGCTCGTTTTATCCTGTGCACTGAAAACTTGTTCATAGGCGCTTAAGCAATGCTTGTTGAATTTAAAATATTATTTTCTGTGCGGCCGTTTATCAAAAAATTGAGAGATGGCGAGTCGTCGACTTCTGCCCCCATGCCACTAGTGCTGGGGTGTTCGGGATAAACCTGAGTGCTCTTTTTCCCATAGTTGGGTCCTTCGAGGGAGGCGCTCAGCACAATGAACCAGGCAATCGGACTATAATGCTTGAACACTCTCACTTAGCCATAGAACTTTATAATTTTAAATTTCGGCGAAGCCCCTAGTTCGGAAGACCGAGTTCGGGGCGCTATCCATGCCTTGGCCGGACAAATCCGGCTCCTCGCTCGAAGCGGCATAAGTCTTTAGGGACTCGAAAAAACCTCTCGAACAGCGACCGGTCTCTCGCCTCATCATGACAGTCAGTTTTAGCTTTCTCCACTGAGGTGCTTAACCCAGCTCAACCGGGGCACAATCGAAGTGGTTCTCCTAGTGCTACCTTAGCCGATATAGCGGAACGTAAGGCACCAAAACATAGGAGCCGGGCAAATCCAACTATTGACCCAAATCATGATTCGGAGCCGATGCATATAGTGCTATAAGTTCGGGGTGCCACACTTGTGAAAGTGTATGGACTTCTCACACCATATTAAAGGGTACTGAAGCCCCTGGCGTACTTGCCGTACCACAATGTACGGGTGCAACATGTCATCAATGAACATATATAAAAGAGAGTAATGCAGAAAATAGACAAAAGCTATGCATTGTTTATATAAAGGCTATTTATCAAAGCCGAACAATACAAATAGTGCGGTAAGCAAAAGATATTGGACTATTCAGTATGTCCTGACCAGGGGCAGGCCGCGGAATTGTATTTAAAACAGGTATACCGCTCGTAACAGAGACCACCTAGGAGTTCCATAGTGCGGCATGGCTTGTCTGCCTCCCTGGATCTTGCATCGTTTGTGCGGCAGTCGAATTGTCGAACATGTCGTCCGAAGTATGGAGTCCTGAAGGTAAGAAAAAATTAAAAAGAGAATCCGGCAGCCCCTAGTACGTTTTAAGCCATATTCTGGGCGTGCCGTTATTGTGCCCCTTCCCCTATGCCCATGGTATTTCAAGGGCGTAGTTATGTACGCGAGGTACTGGTTTCTCTATGTCGCGATAGCTGGGGTTGGGGCCGCATTGCTATGCTTGCTCAGAGTGTGCCAGGCGGTCCTGTTGTGGGTTACTCCGGGCGCGCTTGGCAGTGTCTGGCTTTTTAATGGCCGGACTGGAGAATTGCCTGAGAAGGCTACTTCGTACCTCCGCTGCGAGAGCCGCCGTATGCTCCTCCGTACGGAGGGAGCGTTCGGTGTTTCCGTTGACCGTAATTACTCCTTGAGGGCCTGGCATCTTGAGCTTGAGATATGCGTAGTGCGGCACCGCATTGAACTTTGCAAATGCGGTTCGTCCGAGCATGGCGTGATAGCCACTGCGAAACGGGACTATATCGAAGATTAACTCTTCGCTTCGGAAATTGTCCGGGGATCCGAAGACCACGTCAAGTGTTACTGAGCCTGTACAGTTGGCTTCTACACCTGGTATAACGCCTTTAAAGGTCGTTCTTGTGGGCTTAATACTTGAGGGATCTATGCCCATTTTCCGCACTATATCCTGATAAAGCAGGTTCAGGCTACTGCCACCGTCCATGAGGACTCTTGTGAGATGAAATCCGTCGATGATTGGGTCGAGAACCAATGCGGCGAAGCCACCATGACTGATGCTAGTGGGATGGTCCCTTCGATCAAAAGTGATCGGGCAGGAGGACCATGGGTTGAACTTTGGGGCGACTGGCTCTATTGCGTATATGTCCCGTAGCGCACGCTTCCGCTCCCGCTTGGGAATGTGGGTTGCGTATATCATGTTCATCGTCCGCACTTGTGGGGGAAAGCCCTTCTGTCCATTGTTGTTCGGCGGCTTGGGCTCCTCGTCGTCGCTGTGCAGCCCCTTGTCTTTGTTTTCGGCCCTTAACTTGCCTGCCTCCTTGAACACCCAACAATCCCTGTTAGTGTGATTGGCTGGCCTTTTGGGGGTGCCATGTATCTGCCACAAGCGATCGAGTATTCGGTCCAAACTAGATGGGCCCTGAGTATTCTTTTTGAATGGCTTTTTCCGCTGACCGGATTTATAGCCTTTGAATCCGGCATTGACTGCCGTGTCTTCATTGCTGTCGCTGTTAATGCGGCGTTTTTTCTTATTCCGACGTGTCCTGCCACTTTTGTCCTTGGTATCCGAATTACCAGGGTTCTTTGATAAGTTGTTACTGCGAGCTAGCCAGCTGTCTTCTACCGCGCAAAAGCGGGTCATGAGTGTCGTGAGGGCTGCCATGGATTTCGGCTTTTCCTGTCCCAGGTGCCGGGCAAGCCACTCGTCGCGGATGTTATGCTTGAAGGCTGCTAGGGCCTCTGTGTCCGGACAGTCGACTATTTGGTTTTTTTGTTAGGAACCGTGTCCAGAATTGTCTGGCCGATTCCTCTGGCTGCTGAATTATGTGGCTTAAGTCGTCGGCATCCCGCGGTCGCACGTAAGTGCCCTGGAAGTTGTCAAGGAATGCGGCTTCCAAGTCCTCCCAAGAACCGATTGAGTCTACTGGCAAGATGTTAAGCCAATGCCGGGCCGGTCCTTTAAGTTTGAGCGGGAGGTATTTGATGGCGTGTAGATCATCGCCACGTGCCATGTGGATGTGAAGGGGATAATCCTCGATCCATACCGCCGGGTCTGTTGTGCCATCGTATGATTCGATGTTTACGGGTTTGAAACCCTTTGGGATTTTATGATCCATTACTTCATTCGTGAAGCATAGCGGGTGGGCGGCGCCTCTGTACTGGGCTATATCACGACGTAGCTCGGAAGCGCTATGTCTGTTGTGTTCGGCCCGACCGGATTTGTTGTATCTGGAGTGAAGATCATTGTCACATGCCGTAGGGCGCCTGCGCGATCCGTAGATCGATCTTGTTTGTCTTGCCTTATCCTCCAGTATGTCTCGCAGGTCGGGCGCATTTTCCCGTGCCTTAGTTGAGCAGTGTCGGGGCATGGCTTGAGTGGAGGGCCGAGGGGCCTCTCTGTCGCGGCCGCGAGGTGGCCGGTCTGCCATGTCATGTGCTGGTGATGTAGGTGCTTCCTCCTCTGATCGGGGTAGCGGCCTGCGCTTCGGGTAACTCTTGGAGGGGCGTTCGAGTTCATACTCTTCGGTCGTAAGGACTTCAGTCCATCTGTCAGCTAGCAATTCTTGGGCAGCTTTAAGCTGTTGCTGCTTTTTCTTGAGGCTGCTTGCCGTGGCTAAAAGCCTGCGTTTAAAATACTCTTGTTCGGTGGGGTCTGATGGTATGATGAATTCGTCGTCATCGAGGCTTGCCTCGTCTTCGGAGGGAGGCATATAGTTATCATCCTCGACCTCTCGGTGTGCCGCTCTCTCATGAGGGCTGGCTTCTCCATCTTCCTGTGCCGAATCTTGCTGATGTGGGTGTTCTTCGGCGTTATCCGGGGTAGTATTATCTCCCCTGCCGGAATCACCATTTTTGCTTTGGCGGGATTTAGAGCGGCGCCGTTGATGCCGGCGCTTTGGCTGTTTCTTGGGGGCGTCATCCCCCACTGTTCCATCGCCATCTCCATCTTTTGGAGTATCCACCATATATATGTCACATGACGAGGTGGCGTTCCAGCGCCCTACAGGTGCTGGTTCCTGTTCGTCTCCTACATCGTCGTCCATGCCGTCGATATCTTCGGAGCTGAAGTCAAGCATGTCGGTTAGATCGTCGACAGTGGCTACAAAGTGGGTGGTGGGTGGGCTTTGAATTTCCTTATCGTCCATATCCACCCTCGCTGACCATAGTCCGGCCAGGGCTCTCCTGATAAAGAGAGAGACTTAAGAGAGTTCAGGATGTCGCCAAAAGGCGAATGCTGAAAGATGTTTGCGGCGGTGAACTCCATTATCGGCGCCCAATCGTATTCGATTGGCAGGGGCGCGGGGGGTTCGGAGTCCGGGGAGGAGTCCGGATCCTCGGAGTCACGGGCCATGCGGAGTGCGGGGCTGGAGTTCAGCTCGATCACCTCTGAGATCGCAGCCCCTGAGGCAGCGTCTAACCGCTGATCCTCGATCGGCGCAGTATGCTCCGAATCAATGGTCGAAACCGATGCGTATGCGGCCTCCAAGGCGCTGTTCGGCGGCAGAGCTATATCATGCCCATCGAGACAGTGCGGCACGCTTGGCTGTGGCTCGAATCCGTCGAAGATCAAGTCCCCGTGGATGTCAGCTGTGTAGTTTAGGCTTCCAAACCTGACCTGATGGCCAGGGGCGTAGCTTTCGATCTGCTCCAGGTGGCCGAGTGAATGAGCCCGCAGAGCGAAGCCGCCGAAGACGAAGATCTGTCCGGGGAGAAAAGTTTCACCCTGGACCGTATCGTCGTTGATGATCAAAGGAGCCATTGGGCCTAAAGGCGACGACATAGAGGAACTCTCAATGAAAGCACCAATGTCGGTGTCAAAACTGACGGATCTCGGGTAGGGGGTCCCGAACTGTGCGTCAAGGCCGGATGGTAACAAGAGACAAGGGACAAGATGTTTTTTACCCAGGTTCGGGCCCTCTCGATGGAGGTAATACCCTACTCCTGCTTGATTAATATTTATGATATGGGTAGTACAAGAGTATATCTACCACGAGATCAAGGAGGCTAAACCCTAAAAGCTAGCCTATGGTATGATTGTTGTGTATGGAGTTGATTGCCTACGGACTACAACCCTCCGGTTTATATAGACACCGGATAGGGTTAGGGTTACATAAAGTCGGTTACAATGGTAGGAGATCTTGAATATCCGCATCGCCAAGCTTTCCTTCCACGCCAAGGAAAGTCCCATCCGGACACGGGACGAAGTCTTCAATCTTGTATCTTCATAGTCCAGGAGTCCGGCTGAAGGTATAGTCCGGCTACCCGAACACCCCCTAATCCAGGACTCCCTCACCTACTTCAACAATATGTCTATGTTTGCAGTCAGCAGAACCATTCTGTTGATGTGCATGTGGACGTGAGACATGATGTGAGATTCCTATTTGTTGAAAAAAAGAGTTTAACTTTTCATATTAACCACCCTAGTTTGATTGCATGGCAATGATCTTGCTATCAAATTTGCGTTCAACAGGGGCTTGAAAATTGTGAAAACTTGAAACACATCAGAACGCTTTTTAAGAATGTAGATCCATGTGTATTTGCTAAAGTCATCAACAAAACTCACATAATAAGAATGTCTACCAACAGAGGTGGGTGCTAGACCCCAAACATTAGAAAAAATTAGCTGTAATGATTTTGTAGACACACTAGTAGATATAGGATAAGGCAATTGATGATTTTTTGCTCTTTGGCAGGACTCACAAACAGTTTCTAAATTTCTCTCCCCAACAACTGGGAGTTTATTTCTACTAAGAATTTGATGAACAGTAGAAAAGGACGGATGACCTAAGCGACTATGCCACCTTTCAGCAGAAAGCTTGATGGGACCATAGACTTGTTTATTGAATTTGCAATACTTGGGAAGCAACCAGTAGAGTCCTTTGCACACAGACACCTCTATGAAGAATTTTCTTCGTGACCTGATCCTTGATCAAAAAGAAGAAAGGGTGAAATTCTATAAACACATTATTGCAAGAGATTTTTAGAGGCATTAGGAACATGCAATATGTCATGGAGTTCAAGATTGGTGTGTGGGGTTTCAATAATGGATTTACCAATGTGACTTATCTCCATGCCTGGACCATTTGCAGTCGTATAGATCTGATCCTGACCATGACATTTCTCGTGCACGGTCAACTTATCCAGCTCACCGGTGATATGGTTGGTTGCACCTGTATCCATGTACCAGTTTGTATCTACACCATATGACATGTCAGCAGCATCAACTACCTTTCTCTTTTGTGAGGAGCCATCATCATAGCGCCAGTCACAGTCTCGGGTGAGATGGTTCATTTTCTTACAGATCTGGCAGCGCCCTTCATGGCCCTGAAAAATTTGTCCCCGATTGTTGTTGTTGGGGGGACATCGATTGCCACCGCCGTTGGCCAACGACTTGAAGGATCCAGCGTCGATGTCGTGAAACATCTCGACATGTTGATCATGTTGGGGAACGTAGCATGCAATTTCAAAAAAATTCCTATCATCATGCAAGATCTATCTAGGAGATGCATAGCAACGAGAGGGGGAGAGTGTGTCCACATACCCCCGTAGACCGAAAGCGAAGGCATTAGTTTAACGCGGTTGATGTAGTCGAACGTCTTTGTGATCCAACCAATCAAGTACCGAATGTACGACACCTTCGAGTTCAGCACACATTCAGCTTGATGACGTCCCTCAAACTCTTGATCCAGCAAAGTGTCGAGGGAGAGTTTCGTCAGCACGACGGCGTGGTGATGTGATCCGCGCAGGGCTTCACCTAAGCACTACGACGCTATGACCGGATGAGGAAACTGTGGAGGGGGGCACCGCACACAGCTAAGAGAACAATTGATGTCCTATGGGGTGCCCCCTGCCTCCGTATATAAAGGAGGAGGGGAGGAGGCCGCCGGCCCTAGGGGGCGCGCCATGGGGGGGGGAACCGACTAGGACTCCTAGTCCAAGTCGCCCCCCTTCATTCTCTTGTAGGTGGAAAGAGGGAAGGAGAGGGAGAGGGGGAAAGGAAAGGGAGGGCGGCGCCCCCTTCCCCTTGTCCAATTCGGACAGCCCATGGGCGGCGCGCGCCAGCCCTTGTCGGCTCCCCTCTTTGTCTCCCCTATGGCCCATGATGGCCCATTACCTTCCCGGGGGTTCCGGTAACCTCCTAGTTCTCCGAAAAATACCCAAAACGAATCGGAACCATTCCGGTGTCCGAATACTATCATCCAATATATCAATCTTTACCTCTCGACTATTTCGAGACTCCTCTTCATGTCCGTGATCTCATCTGGGACTTCGAACAATCTTCCGTCACCAAAACACATTTCGAGAACTATGTAGATAGGACCGAGACACATCTCCGCTCAATAACAAATAGCGGAACCTGTATGCTCATATTGGTACCTACATATTCTACAAGATCTTTATCGGTCAAACCGCAATGACAACATACGTCATTCCCTTTGTCATCGGTATGTTACTTGCCCGAGATTCGATCATCGGTATCCTCATACCTAGTTCAATCTCGTTACTGGCAAGTCTCTTTACTAGTTCCGTAATGCATCATCCTGCAACTAACTCATTAATCACATTGCTTGCAAGGCTTATCATGATATGCATTACCGAGAGGGCCCAGAGATACCTCTCCGATACTCGGAGTGACAAATCCTAATCTTGATCTATGCCAACCCTACAAACACCTTCAGAGACACCTGTAGAGCATCTTTATAATCACCCAATTACGTTGTGACGTTTGATAGCACACAAGGTATTCCTCCGGTATCCAGGAGTTGCATAATCTCATAGTCAAAGGAATATGTATATGACATGAAGAAAGCAATAGCAATAAAACTTAATGATCATTATGCTAAGCTAACGAATGGGTCTTGTCCATCACATCATTCTCCTAATGATGTGATCCCATCCATCAAATGACAACACATGTCTATGCTCAGGAAACTTAACCATCTTTGATTAACGAGCTAGTCAAGTAGAGGCATACTAGGGACACACTGTTTTCTCTATGTATTCACACATGTATCAAGTTTCGGTTAATACAATTCTAGCATGAACAATAAACATTTATCATTATATAAGGAAATATTAAATAACAACTTTATTATTGCCTCTAGGGCATATTTCCTTCAGTCTCCCACTTGCACTAGAGTCAATAATCTAGTTCACATCGCCATGTGATTTAACACCAATAGTTCACATATTTATGTGCTTAACACCCATAGTTCACATTGCCATGTGACCAACACCCAAAGGGTTTACTAGAGTCAGTAATATAGTTCACATCGCTATGTGATTAACACCCAAAGAGTACTAAGGTGTGATCATGTTTTGCTTGTGAGAGAAGTTTAGTCAATGGGTCTGCCACATTCAGATCCGTATGTATTTTGAAAATTTGTATGTCTACAATGCTTTGCACAGAGCTACTCTAGCTAATTGCTCCCACTTTCAATATGTATACAGATTGAGACTTAGGGTCATCCAGATAGATGTCAAAGCTTGCATCAACGTAACTCTTTATGGCGAACTCTTTATCACCTCCATAACCGAGAAATATTTCCTTAGTCTTCTAAGGATAATTTTGACCGATGTCTAGTGATCTACTCCTGGATCACTATTGTTACCCCTTTTCCAAACTCATGTCAAGGTACACAATAGGTCTGGTACACAGCATTGCATACATGATAGAACCTATGGCTGAGGCATAGGGAATGACTTTCATTTTCTCTCTACCTTCTCCAGTGGTCGGGCATTGAGTCGGACTCAACTTCACACCTTTAACACAGGCAAGAACCCTTTCTTTGAATGATCCATTTTGAACTTCTTCAAAACTTTATCAAGGTATGTGTTTTGTGGAAGTCCAATTAAGCGTCTTGATCTATCTCTATAGATCTTGACGCCTATTATATAAGCAGCTTCACGAGGTCTTTCATTGAAAAATTCTTATTCAAGTATCCTTTTATGCTATCCAGAAATTCTATATCATTTCCAATCAACAATATGTCATCCACATATAATATTAGAAATGCTACATAGCTCCCACTCACTTTCTTGTAAATACAGGCTTCTCCAAAAGTCTGTATAAATTCATATGCTTTGATCACACTATCAAAGCGTATATTCCAACTCCGAGAGGCTTGCATTAGTCCATAAATGGATCACTGGAGCTTGCACACTTTGTTAGCACCTTTAGGATCGACAAAACCTTTTGGTTGCATCATATACAACTCTTCTTTAAGGAATCCATTAAGGAATGCAGTTTTGACATCCATTTGCCAAATTTCATAATCATAAAATGTGGCAATTGCTAACATGATTCGGACAGACTTAAGCATCACTACGGGTGAGAAGGTCTCATCGTAGTCAACTACTTGAACTTGTCGAAAACCTTTTGCAACAAGTCGGGCTTTGTAAACAGTAACATTACCGTTAGGGTCAGTCTTCTTCTTGAGGATCCATTTATTTTCTATGGCTTGCCGATCATCGGGCAAGTCAACCAAAGTCCATACTTTGTTCTCATAAATGGATCCCATCTCAGGTTTCATGGCCTCAAGACATTTTGCGGAATCTGGGCTCATCATTGCTTCCTCATAGTTCGTAGGTTCATCATGGTCTAGTAACATGACTTTCATAACAGGATTACCATACCACTCTGGTGTGTATCGTACTCTGGTTGACCTATGAGGTTCGGTAGTAACTTTATATGAAGTTCCATGATCATCATCATTAACTTCCTCACTAATCGGTGTAGGCATCATTGGAACTAATTTCTGTGATGAACTACTTTGCAATTGAAGAGAAGGTATAACTACCTCATCAAGTTCTACTTTCCTCCCACTCACTTCTTTCGAGACAAACTCCTTCTCTAGAAAGGATCCATTCTTAGCAACAAATATCTTGCCTTTGGATCTGTGATAGAAGGTGTACCCAACAGTTTCTTTTGGGTATCCTATGAAGACGCACTTCTCCGATTTGGGTTCGAGCTTATCAGGTGATACGTCTCCAACGTATCTATAATTTTTTATTGTTCCATGCTATTATATTATCTCTTTTGGATGTTTAATGGGCTTTATTATACACTTTTATATTATTTTTGGGACTAACCTACTAACCCAAGGCCTAGTGCAAATTGCTGTTTTTTTTTGCATATTTTAGTGTTTCGCAGAAAAGGATATATCAAATGGAATCCAAACGGAATGAAACCTTCGGGAGAGTTATTTTTGGAACAAATGTGATCCAAGGGACTTGGAGTAGACGTCAACAAAGGAGCAAGGAGGCCACGAGGCAGGGAGGCGCGCTTGCCCCCCTAGGCGTGCCCCCACCCTCGTGGGCCCCTCGCAGCTCCACTGACCTACTTCTTCCTCCTATATATATGCATATACCCCAAAAACTTCCAGGAGCACCACAAAAACCTAGTTCAACCGCCGCAACCTTCTGTACCCAAGAGATCCCATCTTGGGGCCTTTTCCGGAGCTCCGCCGGAGGGGGAATCGATCACGGAGGGCTTCTACATCAACACCATAGCCTCTCCGATGATGTGTGAGTAGTTTACCACAGACCTTCGGGTCCATAGTTATTAGCTACTCCCTCCGTCCCATAATATAAGAATGTTTTTTATACTAGTGTAGTGTTAAAAACGTTCTTATATTTTGGGATAGAGGGGGTAGATGGCTTCTTCTCTCTCTTTGGATCCCAATACAAAGTTCTCCTCGATCTTCTTGGAGATCTATTCGATGTAATTCTTTTTGTGGTGTGTTTGTCGAGATCCGATGAATTGTGGGTTTATGATCAAGATTATCTATGAACAATATTTGATTCTTCTCTGAAATCTTTCATGTATGATTTGTTATCTTTGCAAGTCTCTTCGAATTATCAGTTTGGTTTGGTCTACTAGATTGATCTTTCTTGCAATGGGAGAAGTGCTTAGCTTTGGGTTCAATCTTGCGGTGTCCTTTCCCAGTGACAGCAGGGGCAGCAAGGCACGTATTGTATTGTTGCCATCGAGGATAAAAAGATGGAGTTTGTATCATATTGCTTGAGTTTATCCCTCTACATCATGTCATCTTGCCTAATGTGTTACACTGTTCCATGATGGATAGCGGTCGATGTGTGGAGTAATAGTAGTAGATGCAGAATCCTTTCGGTCTACTTGTCGCGGACGTGATGCCTATATACATGATCATGCATAGATATTCTCATAATTATGCACTTTTCTATCAATTGCTCGACAGTAATTTGTTTACCCACTATAATACTTATGCTATCTTGAGAGAAGCCACTAGTGAAACCTATGGCCCCCGGGTCTACCTTCTATCATATAAGTTTCCAATCTATTTTACTTTGCAATCTTTACTTTCAATCTATATCATAAGAATACCAAAAATATTTATCTTATTATCTTTATCAGATCTCACTCTCGTAAGTGATCGTGAAGGGATTGACAACCCCTTTATCGCGTTGGTTGCAAGGTTCTTATTTGTTTGTGTAGGTTCGAGGTGACTTGCATGTAATCTCCTACTGGATTGATACCTTGGTTCAGAAAAACTAAGGGAATACTTACGCTACTTTGCTGCATCACCCTTTCCTCTTCAAGGGAAAACCAACGCAGTGCTCAAGAGGTAGAAAGAAGGATTTCTGGCGCCGTTGCCGGAGAGATCTACGCACAAGTCAAGACATACCAAGTACCCATCACAAACTCTTAGCCCTCGCATTACATTATTTGCCATTTGCCTCTTGTTTTCATCTCCCCCACTTCAGATTTGCCTTTTCTTCGCCTTCTTCCCGTATGTATCTTTGTTTGGGTTTCCATGTGCCTTTTAATTGCTTGCATCTTTGCTTGCTAAAAATCTATTGATATGGGCCCACTTAAAGTGTTCTACTTGGATCATCTTCAATCCTTATGCGCTTGTGCTGAAACCCCAACTAGCCTAGTTGATGGGAAATCTTTAGACAAGCATGCTCATTTTGTGCATCACCGTTTGTCTGAAAAAGGGAGACTCTTGTGGGATCAAATAAACAGATTGCTATGTTATGCTTGGAATCTTTGTGAAATTTGTGATTTTACTTGTTGCTCTAAGAACCCTAAAAAACACCTCCCCTACCTTTGTGAGTTTAATGATAATGAAATCTTATCTTCTTATGCAAAGGGTGTTTATAGTTACTACGATATCGAACAAATTGAAGAATTTGTTGCTTTTAAGGGTTCTTATGAAGTTGCTTCTTTGATTGAAAAGCATGATGTTACTCTCTACGAATATGAAAATTTTGACATACTTAAATATTGCTATGAAAACTATGCTTATAATTTCTATGTCAAAGAATTTATTGAAAGAATGACCGTTGCTTCGGAAGAAAATAATGATATGCATGAATCTATAGATAATTATGATTTCGATGATTTGATTGAAATATCCCTCGATGAACATGATGCTTGCTATTCATGTGGCCATGATGCCAATATTTATGAAGATGAATTTGCTTTAGTTCCTTATGTTAAACATGAGATCGTTGCTATTGCACCCATACTTGATAGTTCCTCCGATGAAAAGCATGATTGCAATGATTTTATTATAAATTCCATTGGTGTAGATTATGCTAATAATATGCAAAACCCTAAGCTTGGGGAAGCTAGTTTTGCTATGTCCTGTACTTGTTGCAATGATCATGATTGGGGTGATTCTTCTTATGATCTTGAGAATTTATTTAAGCCCCACGATGAATATAAGATTGATAATAATATTAGAAATATTGAAAGTGGGTTTGGAAGAGTGTCAAATTTAGATCCCATGTATTTGGAGAATGTTCAATCTTATGCAATTTTCGATAAAAGTGAGTTTGGAGAGGTCATGACTTTAGTTAATGTTAATTCCACCATTTTGGAAGAGTGTCAACTTTGCATGCATGTGGATCGTGTTGAAAATATTTTATGTGATAGCTATTTTGTTGAATTTTCTTATGATCCCACATGTAATTATTATGAGATAGGAAAATATGATTGTAGAAATTTTCATTTTACTAAATTACCTCTCGTTATGTTGAGATTGCTATTGTTTCTTTCCGCTTCCTTGCATATGCTAGTTCTGCTTGCTATGATAATTTGTTTTCCTATAAGATGCCTATGAATAGGAAGTATGTTAGAATTAGATGTGTTTTTCACATGTTTTACGATGCTCTCTTTGAGCTTCAATTCTTGTCTTTCATGTGAGCATCATTGAAATCTCTATGCCTAGCTAGGGGCGTTAAACGATAGCGCTTGTTGGGAGGCAACACAATTTTATTTTTCTTTCTTGCTTTTTGGTTATGTTTAGTAATAAATAATTCATCTAGCTTATGTTTATATGTGGTTTTATGCTTTTAATTAGTGTTTGTCCAAGTAGAAACTTTGGGAAGACTTGGGGGAAGTTTTTGCGATCTTGCTGTAAAAAACAGAAACTTTAGCGCTCACGAGATTTGCTGCCATGTTTTACTGGAGAGTGCAATTAGGTTAATTATTTTTATAGATCATTAATAGACAAATTACTCATGCCCAAAAATTTATTTCAGAATTTTTGGGGTTACAGAAGTATTCGAAACCTATAGATTACTACAGACTGTTCTGTTTTTTACAGATTCTGTTTTTCGTGTGTTGTTTGCTTATTTTGATGAATCTATGGCTAGTATCGGAGGGTATGAACCATAGATAAGTTGGAATACAGTAGGTTTAAAACCAATATAAATAGAGAATTAGTTCATTACAGTACCTTAAGTGGTGGTTTGTTTTCTTATACTAACAGAGCTCATGAGATTTTCTGTTGAGTTTTGTGTTGTGAAGTTTTCAAGTTTTGGGTAAAGATTTGATGGATTATGGAATAAGGAGTGGCAAGAGCCTAAGATTGGGGATTCCCAAGGCACCCCAAGGTAAAATTCAAGGACAACCAAAAGCCTAAGCTTGGGGATGCCCCAGAGTGCATCCCCTCTTTCGTCTTCGTCCATCGGTAACTTTACTTGAGGCTATATTTTTATTCACCACATGATATGTGTTTAGCTTGGAGCGTCTTGTATGATTTGAGTCTTTGCTTTTTAGTTTGCCACAATCATCCTTGCTGGACACACATTTTGAGAGAGCGACACATGAATCAGAATTTATTAGAATACTCTATGTGCTTCACTTATATCTTTTGAGCTCGATAATTTTGCTCTAGTGCTTCACTTATATATTTTAGAGCACGGTGGTGGTTTTATTTTATAGAAACTAGCGGAGTGGCACGCGCAATTGCGCGGCTAGAATTGTATTTTTGTTCTGATTTTTTATATTTCTTTAAAACATTTGGTGGTATGCAAATATGTGGTGTAAATATTGCAGGTATAACAACATAGTTATTCGTATTGTAAAATTGAAAGTGTCTGGAAATTAAATGGAACACATGTAGGCTTTAGTTGCATTCCACTGAGCCGTATGTATCCAACTTGTTTGGTAGTTTGAAGATAAAGGATGTAAAATTTTCAATCTCAAATTTATGTTTGAACTCCATTAGTGGTTATTGATTTTATGAACATCATATATATAATAAGATAATATAGTATTTTGATTTATAAATTTCAGCAACAACAATTATAATTAGGACTCATCGCAACTAATTGCATGATTGATTATTTTTGAAAAATCGCTTGGTTGCTAGCAGTTGATATTGTTATATACGTGCAAACCACAGTTGTCCTATTTTCCATGTTATGACACCTATATTCCTATGGCCTATTTTATTTAATATATTATTGTAGAACATTTGTGACACTAAAATTCATTAAATCTCAATTTGGATTCCCTGCAAGAACTCAACTTTGGATTAAACCAATAAGTTTGGATTAAATCAATTACATGTTCCTTTAGTATACATATAGTTATACTGTTTATCTGCCTTGTAATAATTTTATTAATTATTTAATATCGAGTTTGTACTGGAACCAAATCACAATATTTTCCATATTACAATTTTATGTATTTATTGTTGTTGTATTATTTGTCAATCCAATGAAATATTGTAATATTACAATTTTATTTTAATTTAGCTATTTATAAATGTTACATTGTGTTCATCCTAGCTAAAATGCTAGAATTCAGTTCTTTTGAATTCATAAATAAAACATAGTGCTTTTCTATTGATTTGGTATGTGCGCACGGGCTAGCAATTAAACTATAAAATACTAAATATTTTTTATGCACTATACACACAATATAATAACACATATATCTATATGACATCTTCTATTCAGATTGTTGTGCTGCAAAATATAATATAGTTTCATGTACGACAACCCTTCTATTTTCAGTACTTAATGACTTTGGTTAACAGTAATAAGACTATGCGAGTTATGTTGTCTATTAGGAACTAAAGAGTTGTTATTATTTTTCATATCATGATAAATCTAAGTTTCATGTTCACAAAATGATGAACAGAATTGTCATATTCCAATTCTTCTCAAACATGTTTCTGTTCATCATGAGGAAACAGTTTTTCCTTGAAAAAACCAATGCATTCTTAGGTTGATATTTGCACATATAATTCATCAATTTGAAAAGAACATCTCAACTACCAGTAATTCATAAATAGTTGAGATAACTTGGTGTGCACCAGAACTGAAAAAAAGAAGTACACATAAAGACATGGATCTCTATGGACACAAAGATAGTACATGGAGCACACCATGATTACAGAGTAACTCCTATTGTGTCATGTACTGGAGTTTCTATTTTTTCTATGATACTCTTTGATGCTTGACATGTAATCTAAATATATTACCTGTAGTAAAAGTCATCTGAATATAAGGTATTATAGTATCACAATGTGCTCCGGATATGTATATTCCTACCTCGACTTGGCTTTGCTTTCACTGAGACGATCCAGCGAGTTGCCGTGTAGTTTACGGCCAGCACGACCTTTGAAAACCTAGCTCGATTTGCTTCCTGATGTGATGGCTAGAACAAATCTTCACGTACAAAGCTAGCTAATCAGGCGATCTGCAATAACAAACCGGAAATACCATACGCTAAAATCAATTTACATGACTACATAAAAATTTTGTGGACGTGCATGCAATGTAGTGTGCATCAAGCCGCATGGGAGGGTTCTGATGAGAAGGTTGTAGGGTTACCTCACGGTCGGCGTTGCCTCTGTCGCCGTCCCTCCTTTGACGCATGCGTCCAAGTCGACCATGGGTTGGCTGTTTCGCCAGCCTCTGTCGTACTTGTACCTGTGATGCACGTCAAAGAAGGTGTCGATCGATGCTTCCTCGTCAGGCCTAGATTTCTTTGCCTCCAGCCGTTGATTTTTGGCACCCAAACTCCACCGTTTCTTCGACACCTGCATCCGTTGGTTGCCACGGGCTGGCTGCATCAGCACCCTATGTCGTATACTTGAATATACCTGTGATGTACGTCGTTCTTTGTCCCTCGGCAAGCCTAGATTTCTTTGCTCCCGGACGTTGGTTTTTGGTGCGGAGACTCAGGCGCTTCTTTGACGCCTGCATGTACGTTGTCCGTCGATTGTCTTCCTCAGCACCCTCGAAGCCTAGGTTTTCTTTTTTGACCTGTTCTTATGCTAGGGGTCAAAAGTGTTGGTTCGTTCGAGTCCATGAGCACGTGATGGTTCCTCTAGCACGTAGATTTAATCTGACCGACAGATTATTGGAAGTTAAAAAAGTGTTTCTTTTTTTTACGGACCAAAGTGTTTCCTTTTATGAGGTGACCTAGTTCTATACGTGCTAATTTTGTTGGACTGTTTTTGGTTTTTTTTTTCAGGATATTTTATTTGGAGTTGGATTCTATACGTGCTTACCATCCGGTTCTGCATGACCATATAACAGACCTCTATGTCTACAACACCTAAACTCTGTCCGTAATATGTACGAAGCCTACTCTTTGTATTTTTTTTGACATGTACTCGTTGTAGTTGGAAGCACACGTGAGATCTATGTTAAGTCAACTATATAGAATCTAAAACAACTGTATAGAATCTTAGCCGTTCAAATCTCATGACTTAACATTGATAAATCTTAACCGTTCTTTTTCTATCGTTTTAATAATATAATAAATTATTAATCTCTCATGCTTCACTTATATTATTTTAAGAGTCCTTTAGAACAGCATGGTAATTTTCTTTGGCTATAAAATTAGTCCTAATATGATAGGTATCCAAGATTGGTATAATAAAAACTTTCATAAAAAGGTGCATTGAATACTATGAGAAGTTTGATACTTGATAATTGTTTTGAGATATAAAGATGGTGATATTAGAATTGTGCTAGTTGAGTAGTTGTGAATTTGAGAAATACTTGTGTTGAAGATTGCAAGTACCGCAACATGCACGTATGGTAACCGTTGTGTAACAAATTTAAAACATGAGGTGTTCTTTGATTGTCTTCCTTATGAGTGGCGGTCGGGGACGAGTAATGGTCTTTTCCTACCAATCTACCCCCCTAGGAGAATGCACGTAATGCTTGGTTTTTGATGACTTGTAGATTTTTGCAATAAATATGTGAATTCTTAATGACTAATGTTGAGTCCATGGATTATACACACTCTCACCTTTCTATCATTCCTAGCCTCTTCGGTACCGTGCATTGCCCTGTCTCACCTTAAGAGTTGGTGCAAACTTCGCCGGTGCATCCAAACCCCGTGATATGATACGCTCTATCACACATAAACCTTCTTATATCTTCCTCAAAACAGCCATCATAACTACCTATTATGGCATTTCCATAGCCATTCCGAGATATATTGCCATGCAACTTTCCACCGTTTCATTTATGACACGCTTCATCATTGTCCTATTGCCTTGCATAATCATGTAGTTGACATCGTATTTGTGGCAAAGCCACCATGCATAACTTATCATACATGTCACTCTTGGTTCATTACCCTTCCCGGTACATCGCCGAAGGCATTCATATAGAGTCATATTTTGTTCTAGTATCGAGTTGTAATCATTGAGTTGTAAATAAATAGAAGTGTGATGATCATCATTAATAGAGCATTGTCCCAAATAAAAAAATAAAAGAGAAAGGCCCCAAAAAGATAAATAAAAAAGGACAATGCTACTATCCTTTTTTCCACACTTGTGCTTCAAAGTAGCACCATGATCTTCATGATAGAGAGTCTCTTGTTTTGTCACTTTCATATACTAGTGGGATTTTTTTTTCATTATAGAACTTGGCTTGTATATTCCAACAATGGGCTTCCTCAAATGCCCTAGGTCTTCGTGAGCAAGCAAGTTCCATGCACACCCACTTATTTTCTTTTGTTGAACTTTCATACATTTATAGCTCTAGTGCATCCGTTGCATGGCAATCCCTACTCCTTGCATTGACATCAATTGATGGGCATCTCCTTAGCCCGTTGATTAGCCGCGACGATGTGAACTTTCTTCTTTTTTGTCTTCTCCACATAACCCTCATCATATTATTCTATTCCACCCATAGTGCTATATCCATGGCTCACGCTCATGTATTGCGTAAAAATAGAAAAAAGTTTGAGATTACTAAAGTATGAAACAATTGCTTGGCTTGTCATCGGGGTTGTGCATGATGAGAGAATTCTTGTTTGACAAAAATGGAGCATGAACAAACTATATGATTTTGTAGGGATGAACTTTCTTTGGCCATGTTATTTTGAGAAGACATGATTGCTTAGTTAGTATGCTTCAAGTATTATTATTTTTATTTCAACATTAAACTTTTGTCTTGAATCTCTCAGATCTGAATATCCATGCCACAATAAAGAAAATTACATTGAGAATTATGCTAGGTAGCATTCCACATCAATTTTTTTGTTTTTATCATTTACCTACTCGAGGACGAGTAGGAATTAAGCTTGAGGATGCTCGATACGTCTCCAACGTATCTATAATTTTTGAGTGTTCCATGCTATTATATTATTTGTTTTGGATGTTTAATAGGCTTTATTATACATTTTTATATTATTTTTGGGACTAACCTACTAACCCAAGGCCCAGTGCAAATTGTTGTTTTTTTTGTCTATTTCAGTGTTTTGCAGAAAAGGAATATCAAATGTAATCCAAACGGAATGAAACCTTTGGAAGAGTTATTTTTGGAACAAACGTGATCCACGGGACTTGGAGTAGACGTCAAGAAAGGAGCGATGAGGCCACAAGGTAGGGAGGCGCGCCTGTCCCCCTGGGCGCGCCCCCACCCTCGTGGGCCCCTCGCAGCTCCACCAACCTACTGCTCCCTCCTATACATATTCATATACCGCAAAAACATCCAGGAGCACCATGAAACCCTATTTCCACCGCTGCAACCTTCTGTACCCAAGAGATCCCATCTTGGGGCCTTTTCCGGAGCTCCGTCGGAGGGGGAATCAATCACGGAGGGCTTCTACATCAACACCATAGCCTCTCCGATGATGTGTGAGTAGTTTACCACAGACCATCGGGTCCATAGTTATTAGCTAGATGGCTTCTTCTCTCTCTTTGGATCTCAATACAAAGTTCTCCTCGATCTTCTTGGAGATCTATTCGATGTAATTCTTTTTGCGGTGTGTTTGTCGAGACCCGGTGAATTGTGTGTTTATGATCAAGATTATCTATGAACAATATTTGATTCTTCTCTGAAATTTTTTATGTATGATTTGTTATCTTTGCAAGTCTCTTTGAATTATCAGTTTGGTTTGGCCTACTAGATTGATCTTTCTTGCAATGGGAGAAGTGCTTAGCTTTGGGTTCAATCTTGCGGTGCCCTTTCCCAGTGACAGCAGGGGCAGCAAGGCACATATTGTATTGTTGCCATCGAGGATAAAAAGATGGGGTTTATAGCATATTGCTTGATTTTATCCCTCTACATCATGTCATCTTGCCTAATGCGTTACTCTGTTCTTATGAACATAATACTCTAGATGCATGCTGGATAGCGGTCAATGTGGGGAGTAATAGTAGTAGATGCAGGATCATTTCGGTCTACTTGTCGCGGACGTGGTGCCTATATACATGATCATGCCTAGATATTCTCATAATTATGCTCTTTTCTATCAATTGCTCGACAGTAATTTGTTTACCCACCGTAATACTTATGCTATCTTGAGAGAAGCCACTAGTGAAACCTATGGCCCCCGGGTCTACCTTCTATCATATAAGTTTCCAATCTATTTTACTTTGCAGTCTTTACTTTCAATCTATATCATAAAAATACCAAAAATATTTATCTTATTATCTCTATCAGATCTCACTCTTGTAAGTGACCATGAAGGGATTGACAACCCCTTTATCGCGTTGGTTGTGAGGTTCTTATTTGTTTGTGTAGGTTCGAGGTGACTTGTGTGTAGTCTCCTACTGGATTGATACCTTGGTGCAAAAAATTGAGGGAAATACTTACGCTACTTTGCTGCATCACCCTTTCCTCTTCAAGGGAAAACCAACGCAGTGCTCAAGAGGTAGCATCAGGCGGAAGCTTTTTCACATCAGCATCGCAAACCCAAACTTTAAGAAACGACAACTTAGGTTTCTTGCTAAACCATAGTTCATATGGTGTCGTCTCAACAGACTTAGATGGTGCCCTATTAACGTGAATGCAGCCGTCTCTAGAACATAACCCCAAAACGATAGTGGTAAATCGGTAAGATACATCATAGATCGCACCATATCTAATAAAGTACGGTTACGACGTTCGGACACATCTTTGCGCTGTGGTGTTCCAGGTAGAGTGAGTTGTGAAACTATTCCACATTTTTTCAAATGAAGACCAAACTCGTAACTCAAATATTCACCTCCGCGATCAAAACGTAGAAACTTTATTTTCCTGTTACGATGATTTTCCACTTCACTCTGAAATTCTTTGAACTTTTCAAATGTTTAAGCTTGTGTTTTATTAAGTAGATATACCCATATCTGCTTAAATCATCTGTGAAGGTTAAAAAATAACGATACCCGCCGCGAGCCTCAACACTCATCGGACCACATACATCAGTTTGTGGCTCGCTCCATTGTTTCGGAGAACAAAGTCTTAGTCATCTTGCCCATGAGGCAAGGTTCGCAAGCATCAAGTGATTCCGAAAGCTCATCTTCATGGAGTTTCTTCATGCGCTTTACACCAATATGACCTAAACAGCAGTGCCACAAATATGTTGCACTGTCATTATTACCTTTGCATCTTTTGGCATCAATATTATGAATATGTGTATCACCACGATCGACATTCAACAAAAATAGACCACTCATAAAGGGTGCATGACCATAAAAGATATTACTCATATAAATAGAAAAACCATTATTCTCCGATTTAAATGAATAACCGTCTCGCATCAAACAAGATCCAGATATAATGTTCATGCTCAACGCTGGCATCAAATAACAATTATTCAGGTCAAAAACTAATCCTGAAGGTAGATTTAGGGGTAGTGTACCGACGGCGATCACATCGACCTTGGAATCATTTCCGATGTGCATCATCACCTCGTCCTTAGCCAATCTTTGTTTAATCCATAGACCCTGTTTCGAGTTGCAAATATGAGCAACAAAACCAGTATCAAATACCCAGGCGCTACTACGAGCATTAGTAAGGTACACATCAATAACATGTATATCAAATATACCTTTCACTTTGCCATCCTTCTTATCCGCCAAATACTTGGGGCAGTTCCGCTTCCAGTGACCAGTCCCTTTCCAGTAGAAGCACTCAGTTTCAGGCTTAGGTCTAATCTTGGACTTCTTCTGGGGAGTAGCAACTTGCTTACTTTTCTTCTTGAAGTTCCCCTTCTGACCTTTGCCCTCTTTCTTGAAACTAGTGGTCTTGTTAACCATCAACACTTGATGCTCCATCTTGATTTCTACCTCTGCAGCCTTAAGCATTGCAAAGAGCTCGGGAATTGTCTTTTCTATCCCTTGCATATTATAGTTCATCACAAAGCATTTATAGCTTCGTGGCAGTGATTGAAGAACTCTGTCAATGACACTATCATCCGGAAGATTAACTCCCAACTGAGTCAAGTGGTTACGGTAGCCAGACATTAGGAGTATGTGTTCACTGACAGAACTGTTCTCCTTCATCTTGCAGCTATTGAACTTGTTGGAGACTTCATATCTCTCAACTCGGGCATTTTCTTGAAATATTAACTTCAACTCCTGGAACATCTCATATGCTTCATGATGTTCAAAACGTCTTTAAAGTATCGATTCTAAGCCGTAAAGCATGGCACACTGAACTATCGAGTAGTCATCATATTTAGCTTGGCAGACGTTCATAACATCCGGAGTTGCTCCTACATCAGGCCTTGCACCTAGCAGTGCTTCAAGGACGTAATTCTTCTATGCAGCAATGAGGATAATCCTCAAGTTACGGACCCAGTCCGTGAAGTTGCTACCATCGTCTTTCAACTAAGCTTTCTCTAGAAATGCATTAAAATTCAAGGAAACGGTAGCACGGGCCATTGATCTACAACATAGATATGCAAAAACTATTAGGACTCACTAGTACAACGAGCTCCTAAACAACCGGTTTAAAACCCCTTTTCGTGACGGCATTTGGAACCGTCTCCAAGTGAGTGTGGGCGATAGGGGGGTCCTTCCCACACGTCCCAGAAACCGTCGTGGATATGCCCTCCTGGCACACACATTCGGCAAAATGAGGTCGTGTGCGACCGGCGAGCGCTCAAATAGGGAAATACGTACAATAAAGCTAAGAAATACAATTATACGGTGAAATTGTTTCCGGTCGCAAGTACATCCCACACAGTCAGTCCCCACTAAACGTTTCCGTTCATATGTACATCCCACACAGTCGCTTGAAGGAAAACATTTTCATTCACAGGTACATCACACACAATTTTCCCGCTAAATCGCTTGCGTTATTGAATATATCACACACGCTCCATGGAAGAAACTGTGTGCCAAAGGTTGTCCATCACACATAGTTTTCATGTGGTAAATGTTTGCGCAAGGTGGCCTAATGCAAACAGTTTTCAAGAGAAAGTCATGTGTGATTATTCATTGATCAAACACGGTTTATTCCTAGAAACTGTGTGCATTGGATGAGGTCATCACCCATGATATTTTTTCAACAACCGTTTGCAATAGCAAAACCCAATTAGCAGGCCAATTCGCCACTAGCAGGCTAATTATCCGATTATTCATAATTCATAAGCACACAATATATTTCATTTTCATAATTGAAATACATCAAAGTATAGCATCATATAGCTTCAGCACTCAACTACCCCATTACACAACTACACCAGGACCAAGTTTCACATGCAACATCTATAACCTTTTGAAATTAGCATCATAAGCGGTACATAGACAGATGTATCTCATCTGGAAAACTGGTGAAGCAGAAGGCGAATATTGATCCTTCATTGATGTGATGGTCTTTGTAACTTTAGGCCAGTGCCGGTGGATGATTGACCATCCATCCTTCGTCCGCTTCAGGAACACTTCAATATTGAACCATGGGTGTTGTATGAATACCTTCCTTGCCTCCTTACCATACAGGTGGTTTGAGAGGTAATCATCAGTGAGCTACTTTGGAAAGGCCTGAAAACAAGGATGTGCATAAATATCTTCTCTATATTGAAAATGGGGCAAAGGAATTAAAAAAGCAAAGTATAATAGTTAGTACCATCTTGTAGTGAACTTATGTTTTCCTCATTGTGCAGACAAAGATCTTATTATTTTTTGTCGCTAATTTCTTTATCCTAACAATCTTTCTGAGTTTCTTGACGTGGCTGATATTCATGGACAACTCATTTCCCCATATGCAAAAAGGGTCGAACAGTGGGTCAAAACCTCTAACAGCAGGACCTACATGTGCAAGACCAAATTGTTAAAAACCTAAATATTATAATGGTTCCTGCAATTGCACAATAATGTGCTATTAGATAGCGGACCATGCACGTGCTAACCTCGATTGTCAATCTTAGTGCTTCCCATTGTTTCCCTGCAACACATATAAGGTAGTTAGTCATCAGGTTAAGTAAGGGTTCGCATGCTATCAGTAAAATATGTTGATGAAAAATAATTACATTGTAGATTCATCAGATTAATTCAAGCCAGAGGGAGAAACCATTTACCCAAACCAAGCATGATTAAGAACTAGGAAATATAGCACTTGTATATGTTTCTCATGTATTAAGTGCAACCAAATTTGATTTATTACTCACATGCACAACAATACAAAATTCGACCTATTTCTCACATGGAAGACAATACAAAATTGCAGCCTGAAAAATTGAACATCACATTTGCAGAATTGAACCAAACAGTTAACTGAAGACGATAACTAATTAACAAAACAGTTAATAAGTGAGCACCACACTGCACGACATATAGAACATATACACTAGAGCAACAGATTGCATGGTAAAATTAGATAGCACAATTCACTAGAATTTGTGAAGGAAAGGCAGGAGCAGCACACACAACGGGTAAACCGAGCATGCTTAACTGGCGTAGCTAGCAAATGGAAAGGTGCACCTTTAAGATCTGAAGGTCGGCATGAATGGCTGCCATCGCGACCTCACCCGCGCGTGCGGCCGCGATTTGCTTCTCCACTGCCAAATGCTCCTTGAGGTCCCGGCTATACTGCGTGCACCATGGCTTAGGCCGGCGCTTATTTGGTGGAGGGGTCGGTGATTTTTTTGGAAGGTGTCGCTCTCGCACCTGCGGTAGGGGCATGTGGGATGTGGAAGGAGGAGGATGGGGGTCGGTGTGGATTACCTGCCTGGATAGGCGAGGCCGAGGAGCGTGAAGGAGGGTCGCTGATGAGGAGGCGGCAGCGCTGCAAGCAAGGAGTGAAGGTTTCAACTTGGAAAGGAAGGCGCAAAGAGGGGAAATGTGGCTTTTGGTAAGGGGGAGGGGGCGGGGAGGTAGATATTTCCGAGGAAGCCGAAAATTTGGAATCGCTTCAGCCAAAAAACGAGCGCGCAAAGTGTCATCGGACACGGTCCCTTATTCAGAACTGTGTACGATATGTGAACATCACAAACGATTCAGATAGCTTAACCCGTGTGTGTTGAGTTTGAGCGTCAAAATTTTTGGTTCGAATTTCCTTGGTTACAGTGGTCATCCACGTCACTGCATAATTAGGGTACACAAAGGAGACTAACTTCTTAATCGAGCAAGTTTAGCAATTAAACAGAGCTAGCTGACCTAAACATTACTCTAACAAATTAAAGACCGGCGCTCTTAATTAAACAAAACAAAGAGTACTACTACGGCTGGTACTCGTCGATCTCCGCCGCCGCCTCCATGTGCAGCTCGCGCCCGACGGTCTCCTGGGGAAGGGGCTCCATGGCATCAATTGCACCATACTCGGCAAGCATCTCACCATCTGCGTCTGCCATATCTTTGGAAAGGCCGCCACGAGTTGGGCGTGGGCGGACACCATGTGGCTCTGGCGGTCTCCATCGTGGCAAGGTATGCCACGCAGGAATGGGTGGCTGCTCGAACGCTCTCGGCGATTGCCAGCTCTTCGGCCGTGGGTTGCTGACCGTTGTCGGAGAAGCTTCGTTCGATTTGTGAAGTGACCGCCACGACCTGGGTGTGGATGGCCTCGACATGGTAGTGGGCGGCCTCTAGCAGGGCTAACGCCGCCGCTGCAAAACGGACAGCTAATGTGCCGCTCTCGCCAGTTGCTATCCTCGAGGCAGATGTTGCTGCCGCCGCCTAAGAAACAACAGCGGCCGTTTGGGCTGCCTTGGCCTCCCGGACACAGACCGCGGTCGCCCTCGCGAAGCTTGTTAGCACGCGCCTGGCGGCTGCGTCCGCGCTCTCGTCGGAGTGGACCGCTGAAGTTTCCCTCACGACGTGGGTCCACGTCCCCATCTTTCACCGACGGCGAATGAACAGTGAAATGAAATTTGGGGAGTGAGCTAGCTAGTGTGCTTTACACGCCGGTTGTGGACTATAGCCGACGCACCTTCTCTCGTAAGGAATGGGTGTACTATACACCGACGGTGCTCCAAGATATTTTGTGCTGCATCTCACATGGTTGGTGATAATAAACTGTGTGCAATCTACTTGATTTATCATCTTGATCGTTTGAATTACGTAATGGGGTTAAAGCTACAAAGGATGGTGTTTGAATTTTTAGATTTTTTATCTGCAATGAACATGCAACTATAGGTGTGCCGTCAAAATAATTGGAATTATTCAGGGTTCATTTGTACATTTTTATACATTAACTGGGTTTTCCAGGTGTCGGTGTCAAAACCGGCGGATCTTGGGTAGGGGGTCCCGAACTGTGCGTTTAGGCCGGATGGTAACAGGAGGCAGGGGACACGATGTTTTACCCAGGTTCGGGCCCTCTTGATGGAGGTAAAACCCTACGCCCTGCTTGATTAATATTGATGATATGGGTAGTACAAGAGTAGATCTACCACGAGATCAGAGAGGCTAAACCCTAGAAGCTAGCCTATGGTATGATTGTATGTTGTGATTGTTGTCCTATGGACTAAAACCCTTCGGTTTATATAGACACCAGAGAGGGTTAGGGTTACACAAGGTCAGTTACAAAGGAGGAGATATCCATATCCGTATTGCCTAGCTTGCCTTCCACGCCAAGTAGAGTCCCATCCGGACACGCGACGAAGTCTTCTTTCTTGTATCTTCATAGTCTAACAGTCCGGCCAATGGATATAGTCCGGCTGTCCGGAGACCCCCTAATCCAGGACTCCCTCAGTAGCCCCTGAACCAGGCTTCAATGACGATGAGTCCGGCGTGCAGTATTGTCTTCTGCATTGCAAGGCAGGTTCCTTCTCCGAATACACCACAGAAGAATTTGAATACGAGGATAGTGTCCGACCCTGCAAAATAAGTTCCACATTCCACCGTAGAGAGAATAATATTTTCGCAGATCTAGTTTGCTGGCTTGTTTTGGCAGCATGACATTACATCATGGCCCGGTGATTATTCGAACCGTTTCTTTTAACCAGCCCCGCACATAACGCGAGGCAGTTTTTCGACACGTCTTGTCAAAGCAGAGATCGTGTCCCCTTATTACGAGATTCTCATCAATACGGGCGTGGGTAACCCAACCGCGCCATCAATTGCAGTGCTTGGGGAATAAGCGAGTTTTACCAGGAAATTGGGGACGCTTAGTTTCGTCTGCCCATATAAAGGGATAAGGATTCACCTTTCTATCCACGCCTTCTTCCTCCCTTACCTATCCGTTTTCGCACACTCGAGCTCTAGCGCCCAAGTCCGCACTTCCCACCTTGACCTTCTCCAATCATGTCCGGAGCGGGAGGAAAGTGGATGGTCTCCTCCGTCATGGAGGGAGACATCAAGAAACTGAGTAGAGCCGGATACCTAGCCGACGACATCGCGCACCGGCTCCCAGATGAGGGGCAGCACATCCCCACCCCAGGCCCCATGAGAGGGTAGTATTCCTCACCCATTTCCTCTGCGGACTGGGGTTCCCTCTCCATCACTTTGTCCGGGTGTAGGATCGAAATTATGTCTAGAGGGGGGTGATTAGACTACTTGACCAAATAAAAACTTAACCTTTTCCCAATTTTAGTTCTTGGCAGATTTTAGCTAATTTAGGACAAGTCAAGCAATCATCACATGATTCAAGCAAGCATGCAAAGAGTATATAGGCAGCGGAAAGTAAAGCATGCAACTTGCAAGAATGTAAAGGGAAGGGTTTGGAGAATTCAAACGCAATTGGAGACACGGATGTTTTTCCCGTGGTTCGGATAGGTGGTGCTATCCTACATCCACGTTGATGAAGACTTCAACCCACGAAGGGTAACGGTTGCGCGAGTCCACACAGGTCTCCACCCAAGGGTAACGGTTGCGCGAGTCCACACAGGGCTCCACCCACGAAGGGTCCACGAAGAAGCAACCACCCACAAAGGGTCCACGAAGAAGCAACCTTGTCTACCCCACCATGGCCATCGCCCACACAGGACTTGCCTCACTAGCGGTAGATCTTCACGAAGTAGGCGATCTCCTTGCCCTTACAAACTCCTTGGTTCAACTCCACAATCTTGTCGGAGGCTCCCAAGTGACACCTAGCCAATCTAGGAGACACCACTCTCCAAGAAGTAACAAATGGTGTGTAGGTAATGAACTCCTTGCTCTTGTGCTTCAAATGATAGTCTCCCCAACACTCAACTCTCTCTCATAGGATTTGGATTTAGTGGAAAGAAGATTTGAGTGGAAAGCAACTTGGGAAGGCTAGAGATCAAGATTCGTATGGTAGGAATGGAATATCTTGGTCTCAACACATGAGTAGGTGGTTCTCTCTTAGAACATATGAGTTGGAATGGTGTGTGTGTTCTGATGGCTCTCACTTCGAATGAGGAGGAGGTGGAGGGGTATATATAGCCCCCACACAAAATCCAACCGTTACACAGTTTTCCAATCTCGGTGGGACCAAATCAATAAACTCGGTCGGACTGAAATGTAAACCTAGTGACCGTTAGAGATTTTCGGTGGGACTGACATGCAACTCGGTAGGACCAATATGGTTAGGGTTTGGGCATAACGTAATCTCGGTGAGACCGATTACACAAACTCGGTGAGACCGAATTTGGTAATTAGCTAACCAGAGAGTTGGTCAGGCAAACTCGGTGGGACCGATTTGCTCTTTCGGTGAGACCGAGTGGAACTCGGTGAGACCGAAAAGTTACAAAGGGGAAACACTGAGTTTACATTGCAATCTTGGTTGGACCGATTCGCTCTTTCGGTGAGACCGAAAAGTTACGAAAGGGAAACAGAGAGTTTGCAATCCCATCTCGGTGAGACCGAGATCCTTATCGGTAGAACCGAATTGCTAGGGTTTGGCAGTGGCTAATGACAAGTGAAACTCGATGGCGCCGGATAGGAAGAATCGGTAGGACCAAGTTTGGCTTAGGGTTTAGGTCAAATGTGGATATGGGAAAGTAGTTGAGGGTTTTGGAGCATATCGCTAAGCACATGAAGCAAGAGGCTCATTAAGAAACACCTCATCCCTCGTTGATAGTATTGGCTTTGCCTATGGACTCAATGTGATCTTGGGTCACTAAAATATAAAATGAAGAGTCTTGAGCTTTTGAGCTTGAGCCAATCCTTTGTCCTTAGCATTTTGAGGGTTCCACTTTCACATCCATGCCATGCCAATCATTGAGCTTTCCTGAAATAATCATCTTGGAATAGCATTAGCTCAATGAGCTATATGTTGTTATGAATTACCAAAACCACCTAGGGATAGTTGCACTTTCAATCTCCCCCTTTTTGGTAATTGATGACAACATATAGATCAAAGCTTCGACAAATGGTAATGAGCATGAAATATATTGTCGCTTTGAGAAGTATGTGATAAGTAAGAGCTCCCCCTAAAGTTGTGCATATTTAAAATTTGCTTTGGACTGCAAATGCACAAGGAGTTAGAGTCATGGGTTACTCTTCCATGTCACATACATCTTGGTGGAGCGCTTAAAATGATAAGAATGAAATACATGCACTCATCACCAAGAATAGTGAGTGATCACATAAGATAGATAAGATAATAGCATTAAGCAAGCATTAAGTGTAGCTTATGATCAAACACATGATCATCAATGTCTCACAAGCATAGTATCTCAAGCACTCAAAAGCAAACAAGTTTGAAAAACCACCAAATAAAGCAAGAGAGAAAAGCAACACTCTCTCTCTCGAAGCCTATGATCTATACAGCTTCTCCCCCTCTGGCAACAAGTTACCAAAAAGTTCCTAGAAAATGCATAGCACTAGATCGACGCTCAGGCTTGATCTTTTGGTGGTGGTGGAGTCCGGATCACTCCAAGGACGAAGGCTTCGATAGACGCTGAAGTAGACGCTGGAGTTGGAGCTGAAGTAGATGCTGGAGCTGGTGGAACTGAGGCTGTAGCTGGTGCTGAAGTGGTGGCTCTGGTGTCAGCAACTGGCACGGCAGATGACCTCGGGCCTCGTGGCACTCAGGCAAAGGCATGAGTGGTAGTCCTGCCTCTCCTCTCCTGCATGTCCTCCTGGAGCTGCTCCACTGCAAACTGAACTTACGTTACTTTGACATCCAAGTCATAGAACTTCTGTTCCATGATTCTCTCTAGGCTCTGCTGATTTTGAGTGAGGGTGGCCAGACTTTGCTCAATCCTCAGCGTGGATGCAATCAAGTAACCAAGCTGCTCTTGTTTGGTGTTCAAGAAGTATTCAGATGCCTCCTCTTGAGTAGGCATCTTGGCAGCTTTCTCCTTCCTGGCCTTCTCCTTCTTTGCGTATGTTTGGGCAGATGATGGCTCGTTCTCAGTCATGATAACTTGATTGTCCTCAAAATCTGGACGGATGGGCAAATGTTCCTTGTCCAATAAATATATGCCCGTGCCCATCTTGGAGTTGATGAGCTCCTGAATCTGAGGGGCATATCCGCAACTCCCCTTCTGATCTGCTGCAGTCCTCTTGATTGTTTCCACTATGAGGCTCATCACTTTGAACTTCTGGGGCACATCAAACACATGTAGCAAGTTGATAGCATGGCCTCTGATCATCTTGTGATCTCCAGACTTAGGCAATAAGGTGTGCCTCAAGATCCAATTGATAGTCGGGAGCCCTGACTGAAGGTAATGTACTGAGCCAAACTTGAAGGTATCAAGTGCTTCATTTGGGATCTCCTTGTACATATTTGACATTGAGTTGTGATCCATTTTCTTCTTGGCATAGATATCCAAGTCATCATCTTGCTCCTCTGGTGCATTTATGATCTGTGCCCACTCAGCCACTGTAGATTGGTACCTTGTACCCTAAGACATCCATGTGATCCTCCCATCTGGATAAAAGTGAGCTGTGGAGTAGAACTGCATGATGAGTTCCTCGTTCCACTTTGTGAGCTTCTGCCCAACAAAGTGAGCTACTCCACAAGCAATGAAGCTGTCTTGCACTCCAGGTAGTGCTCTTCATTGTCCTTAATGTATTGCCAATCAACCCATCGCATATCACAGACAATGGGCTTCTTATATAGCAGCACTGTCTCATAAAAATCTTGCTGCTCCTTGGTGTGAAACCTGTAGTCAACTGCTGTCCTTCTCCTTGAAGCATACGGGTCTGCTTCTGTCCATTTCCTCAGCCCTGAATCTCTCCTGAGCTTCATATCCTCAGCCACAGGATGAACATCATTGTGGTCTGGGATCTTGGGCTTTAGCTTTCTCAGAATTTGCTCTTCATCCTCTTCTTCAGTAACAGTCTCAGGCACTGGGGCCTTGTTCTTCTCAGCTGCAGGAATGCTTCTTGTGTTCCTCTTTGGCTTTGGAGCTGGCTTGGCCTTGGAAGCAGCTCCCCCTGATTTTATGGCATCTCCCATTAGCTTGGGTGCCTTGGGTGCTGGTGCAGCTACTTATTCTTCTTCTTCCTCTTCCATGATGGAAGCTTTGCCAAGCACTCTAGCCACAGTCTTCTTCACCCTTTCCTTTCTTTTCTTGCCCTCAGATGCAACTGGCTCTTGGGAGTGGGCTTCTCAGTTGAGTCTCTTGCCTTTGACATGGGCTGCCTGCCTGCTGGCCTTTTGATTTTCAGCCCTGGCTTTGTGCCTTGAGCTGGCTCAACTCTCTTGGAAGTGGCCTCTTCCTCTGCCACATAGTCTTCATCTTCGGAATCAGAAGTCCTCTTCTTCCTCTGTCTCGTGGCAGCCTTTGGCAAGTTGCTAGGGGTGCTCCTACTGCCCTCATTTGAAGAACTTGAGGGACTAGTGCCCTCACACATGTGCACCTGCTGCTCTGACATGTTTTGGCTATCACTTTGATCAGACATGCTGCAAACTGACTGCTGACCCTGTGAACAGATTATAGATGAGGTAGAAAGGATGAGCATCACAAAATGCAGAGATTTTTGCAAAAGAATGATCCAAAAACTTAGTTTTAGTTTTCCACTGAAATAATCTCGGATCTACCGATTTTCAAACTCGGTGATACCGAAGCAGTTTTGGAACCTAAACTAGTGAACTCGGTAGGACCGAGTCACAGTTCGGTGGCACCGAGACTGCTAGGCTTTCACAGAGTTCCAAAATCGGTCACACCGATAAGTAATTCTCGGTCAGACCGAGTCTCACTTGTGCAATGGCATAAGCCAAATCGGTGGGACCGAGTTTTTCAACTCGGTGGGTCCGAGATGGTTTCGGCGGAGACCTAAACCTAGAATTTTTGAATCAAACCTAATCTATGAGCGTTTTGACTGGATAGGAGTGTTTCAATCGTGGCAAGAATCATGAAGATCACAATGTGCTAGGAATCAGATTGTAGAATAGCACAAAGATCAAGTCCATACCCTAGTTCGGCGGGGACTTGCTACGGCGGCAACAGCGGGCCAGAATTCCCGTTGACGGCGACGGAGACCAGCGACTGGAGGCGGCTGGCGGCGAGAAGACAATCCAGAGACCACGAGGGCAGAGCAGGCTATCGCGCGGGCGAAGGGGTTCGGAGAAATTTCCAAAATTTTGCCCGTGACTATATATAGCCCGACCCTGTCGGTGTGACCGAGTGGAACAACTCGGTGGCACCGAGATTCATAACTGCAAGCAGTTACTGAAACTCGGTGTGACCGAAAGGTTCAAATCGGTTGCATCGAGATCGAAAACCTAGATCAACTTAATGATCTCGGTAGGACCGAAACTGGAGTATCGGTCAGACCGATAATCATAAAGAGGTTTTGGAAGTTTAAGTCTATGACGAATCAGGGACTCCGAGCGCTCCTCACACAGAGTGGTTCAAATCTGACTTGATCAAATTTTGTGATGCAGCATGAATAGAGTTTGAGACGAGAAAAGCATAGATAGCTAGAGAAGGTTCTTAGGCATTCTTGTCCATCCACTTGGCAAAAAGAAATAAAGCCGAACAATCAAAACAACAAGTGGATGTCCTCGAATGAGTAAAATATGCAACCAGCATGCTCACACAATAAGATGGCAAATCAAATATGTGACAAGGCATGCACAACCAATTCTAGCATCTATCAAGCAATTTGCGATGACTAGGTCATCTATATATGAGTATATTGACTTAGGAGTCAAGTGAGAACACTTGATCATAGGTCATACTCATCGTTTAAGCTCAAGTGGGGTTACCACTTTTACGTAAAGCATTGTTGTGTTCACATCTTTAGAGTTGCTTTAGCTCAAGTCTTAGAGTAAAGCTCCCCCTAGATGTGATATCCCCCCTAAGAGGGATGAACTAACCTTGGGTTTTGTCGATGATGACTTCATGTAGATATTGAAGATGTGGATGCTCAATGTTGATGTAGATCTCTTGGAGCTATCCATTTGAGTGAATTGCACTTTCAATACCTACATGGGTTAGTCCCACAAGGAACAAACAAGGATATCCATAGACATAGAGTGATGCACACACAAGATGATGTCCATGAAAACTTTTAGGTTACCTTGTCCCTTGTCTTACCAACAAGAGGGTTTGTGACTCCTTGAACTAGTGCAAGATGTGGAAGTTTATTGCACTTGTTCTTGCCAAAATGATAAGAGTGAAGTATGTTGGCGGAGTCACCCTCAAGAACTCTCTAGTTCTTCTTCTTTTGGATCCACACCATCTTGATGGGAATCCTTGGTGTTGTAGTCGTACTTGATGAAGTGGAACTTGGAGTAGTCTTGGGAATCCACTTGACTAAGGTCTTAGGAGCTTCTTCAAATGCGTCAATTTCCTCTTGAAGCTTGTCCTTGCCTTTTTGCTTGTAGTCTTGTGGTGGAAGATCATCTTGAGCTTGTGTCCCCTTGAAAGAAGTATCATACCTCTCTTGTTGAGGAATAAACTTTGTCTTGGGGTATTGATCTTCTTCCCACTCAACTCCATTGGCATTGAACTTTCGTTCAAAACCAACACCTTGATTCTTCCGGTGCATTCCTTGCTTGCGCACAGTTTCCTCGAATTGCTTACTCCCGGCAAGGCTTTTGTACACTCCTTTCTCTATAATTCCCTTCAATAAACTATTTTCTTGCTCAAGTGTAACTTGGCTAAGAGAATCATTAGTGGAATCAAGAGAACTACTAGAAGCAACAATATTGGATTTAACATGATCATTGTTACTGCTAGAGGAAGAATCTTTCTTGTTACTAGACTTGACTTGAGGCATGTAAGTGGATAAGAGTGAACGCTTGGAAATGTAAGAAGAACTTTTCTTGCGGAGATCATCATTGATTGCTTTTAAGAACTCATGCTCTTGCTCAAGATTGAGCTTCTCAAAGCGTAATTTCTCATGAGCTCTTAAAAGTTCTCGATGATCTTCGAAGATGGTTTCATGAGCTAACTTAAGAGTGTTTAGTTCTTTAGTTAGGACCTCAATCTTCTCCTTATCATTGTCATTCGTTTTATCTTGATTAGCATGTTTAATTGACATTTCATCATAGTATTCATCACTAGAGTTGTCAACAAGCAAATCATCACCTAACAAGTCATCTTCATCACTATTGAAATCAACATACTCGGGGTGTGTTACCTTAGGACCTTTGGCCATGAAGCATCTTCCAATTCCTTCATTTGGTGAGTCAAATATGTCGTAGGAGTTGGTTGACACAAGTGCTAGACCGACAACACCTTCATCTTGAGTATCTTCGGAGTCGGAGTGATAACTTCTTTCGGAGTGGCTGTCGGAGTCGGAGCCGGATACCCATTCACCAACATGAGCTTGATGTCTTCGTCCTGTATAGCTCCTTGATGATTTTTCCTTCCTTTCTGAATCCTTGCTTCTCCGTGAGTATCTTCGTTCATAACGATCATCTCTACTCCTTCTCTCTCTTGGTGGTGATCCTTTGCTTCTTCTTTTTGGAGAATCTTCTCTTCTCTTGTAGGGAGCCGTACACTCATTGGAATAGTGTCCGGGTCTTCCACAATTGTAGCAGTTTCTCTCTCGACTAGAAGATCTTTTGTCATTCTAGGACCTTGACTTGGAGCTTCTATCTTTGCTTCTACTCTTGTAGAACTTGTTGAAGTTCTTCACCATTAAGCTCAATTCTTCATTGAAGTCTTGTTTCTCACTTGATGATGTAGGGGCTTCACATGAGGCTTTATAGGCACCACTTGATTTGTTGTGAAGTTCCTCTTTATCCTTAAGTGACATCTCATGAGCAACAATTCTTCCAATCACCTCCGTTGGCTTGAGATCTTTGTAATTGGGCATCATTTGGATCAATGTGCACACGGTATCATATTTTCCATCCAAGGCTCTTAGAATCTTCTTGATGATGAATTTATTGGTCATCTCTTCACTTCCTAAGCCGGCAATCTCATTTGTGATGAGAGCAAGCCTAGAGTACATTTCAGCGACACCTTCACCATCCTTCATCTTGAACTTGTGAAGTTGGCTTTGAAGCACATCCAACTTGGATTCCTTGAGGGAGTCGGTACCTTCGTGCATATCAATCAAAGTGTCCCAAATTTCCTTTGCATTCTCAAGACGGCTGATTTTGTTGAATTCTTGGGGGCACAATCCATTGAAGAGAATATCACAAGCTTGAGCATTGTATTGCAACATCTTCAACTCATCCGCGGTAGCTTCACGGTTTGGTTCTCTCCCATCAAAGAAGTCACCTTGCAGACCAACACACACAATAGCCCAAACGGCGGGGTTATGTCCAAGAATATGCATTTTTATTTTATACTTCCAACTAGCAAAATTAGTACCATCAAAGTAAGGACCTCTACGGTGATAATTTCCCTCGCTAGATGCCATACTCTCCTAGGTTGTGAAACCAAGGCTATGACCACCAAAAGCTATGGAGATCAAAGCAAATGGAGACCAAAGCTCTGATACAACTTGTAGGATCGAAAGCATGTCTAGAGGGGGGTGGTTAGACTACCTGAACAAATAAAAACTTAACCTTTTCCCAATTTTAGTTCTTGGCAGATTTTAGCTAATTTAGGACAAGTCAAGCAATCATCACATGATTCAAGCAAGCATGCAAAGAGTATATAGGCAGCGGAAAGTAAAGCATGCAACTTGCAAGAATGTAAAGGGAAGGGTTTGGAGAATTCAAATGCAATTGGAGACACGGATGTTTTTCCCGTGGTTCGGATAGGTGGTGCTATCCTACATCCACGTTGATGAAGACTTCAACCCACGAAGGGTAACGGTTGCGCGAGTCCACACAGGTCTCCACCCAAGGGTAACGGTTGCGCGAGTCCACACAGGGCTCCACCCACGAAGGGTCCACAAAGAAGCAACCACCCACAAAGGGTCCACGAAGAAGCAACCTTGTCTATCCCACCATGGACATCGCCCACACAGGACTTGCCTCACTAGCGGTAGATCTTCACGAAGTAGGCGATCTCCTTGCCCTTACAAACTCCTTGGTTCAACTCCACAATCTTGTCGGAGGCTCCCAAGTGACACCTAGCCAATCTAGGAGACACCACTCTCCAAGAAGTAACAAATGGTGTGTAGGTAATGAACTCCTTGCTCTTGTGCTTCAAATGATAGTCTCCCCAACACTCAACTCTCTCTCATAGGATTTGGATTTAGTGGAAAGAAGATTTGAGTGGAAAGCAACTTGGGAAGGCTAGAGATCAAGATTCGTATGGTAGGAATGGAATATCTTGGTCTCAACACATGAGTAGGTGGTTCTCTCTCAGAACATATGAGTTGGAATGGTGTGTGTGTTCTGATGGCTCTCACTTCGAATGAGGAGGAGGTGGAGGGGTATATATAGCCCCCACACAAAATCCAACCGTTACACAGTTTTCCAATCTCGGTGGGACCGAATCAATTAACTCGGTCGGACCGAAAATGTAAACCTAGTGACCGTTAGAGATTTTCGGTGGGACTGACATGCAACTCGGTAGGACCGATATGGTTAGGGTTTGGGCATAACGTAATCTCGGTGAGACCGATTACACAAACTCGGTGAGACCGAATTTGGTAATTAGCTAACCAGAGAGTTGGTCAGGCAAACTCGGTGGGACCGATTTGCTCTTTCGGTGAGACCGAGTGGAACTCGGTGAGACCGAAAGGTTACAAAGGGGAAACACTGAGTTTACATTGCAATCTCGGTGGGACCGATTCGCTCTTTCGGTGAGACCGAAAAGTTACGAAAGGGAAACAGAGAGTTTGCAATCCCATCTCGGTGAGACCGAGATCCTTATCGGTAGAACCGAATTGCTAGGGTTTGGCAGTGGCTAATGACAAGTGAAACTGGGTGGCGCCGGATAGGAAGAATCGGTAGGACCGAGTTTGTCTTAGGGTTTAGGTCAAATGTGGATATGGGAAAGTAGTTGAGGGTTTTGGAGCATATCACTAAGCACATGAAGCAAGAGGCTCATTAAGCAACACCTCATCCCTCCTTGATACTATTGGCTTTTCCTATGGACTCAATGTGATCTTGGATCACTAAAATATAAAATGAAGAGTCTTGAGCTTTTGAGCTTGAGCCAATCCTTTGTCCTTAGCATTTTGAGGGTTCCTCTTTCACATCCATGCCATGCCAATCAAATTGAGCTTTCCTGAAATAATCATCTTGGAATAGCATTAGCTCAATGAGCTATATGTTGTTATGAATTACCAAAACCACCTAGGGATAGTTGCACTTTCACCGGGGGCTCATGTTTTATTACGGCCTGGATTTCCATGATATGGCCCCGAACTTCATCCTCAACATCTCGGCGTTTATCGTCGTGTGCGAGGCCTTCCTCCGCATCAAGACCCACTTCGGCTTATGGCTGAAGACCTTCAATGTCAAGCCGAAGGTGGTGGGCGGCCGCCAGGCGGAGTGCGAAGGCGCCATGGTGGGCAAGATGTTCAACATAACATGGCTCGAGGCTCCTTTGTGGAAACCATAAAGGGGTGGCAATCGGGGTGGTTCTACATCACCGAGCAGCGCAACCCTGCATGGGCAGCGGCCCCCGTGTTCCAATCTGGCATCCCGACGCGGCTCACCTCCTGGAAAGAGAAGGACCTGTCCTGGGGTAGTTCGAAAGAGCTGACCGGACTCCAAACATGTATACAAAACATGGTGGACAAGAAGCTCAAGCTTGTCATCATAGTCCAAGTTATGCTCATCCGCCAGATACTCTCGTGCCAACAATGGGAGTTCAACTTGTGGGAGTTCAATTCGGCGCAGCACCGAACTCTGAACAGGCTCTTCGACACAACTCATCAAGACGCCTGGAGGGTGCTGTTCAAAAGTGCCGAGGTCCCCCCTATTACCGAGGATCGCGGATTCAGCGCGAAGCGCCAAGCCAGTGCGGTAAGCTGTTTTACCTTTCACAGGATAATTATTTTTTATATAGATTGACTCTATGCAGGATCTAAACTCCCGTACCGTTGATAGGACTGGCAGAAGATGGACGGATAGATCAACTGTCCGGCTCCTTTGCCCGAAGGCCCCGCAGACGCTCTTCTGGCGAAGATGCTGACTCCGGCCCCTTATAAGGTGCCGGAGAAGACCAAGAAGGCCAAGGGAACCCGAAAGAGTTCCCGACACCAGGCGTCATCGGACTCACCGTCCCATGACTCTGCGGCGCACTCTTCCCCTGAAGACGAGGAAGAGGAAGAAGAAGATGCTCCCCCACCAACTAGGGGAGACAAGAAAAGGAAGGCCGCCCCAACCGGGGAGGCCGGAGGGTCCAAGAAGGGAAGGACTCCCCTTCCGGACAGTTCCACCGCCGCCGACGAAGGCGAAGGCAAGTATTTGCCCAGGGTCAAGCCCCTGGGGAGATCGTAAGTATTTGGATACCAGAGTAACTCCTAGGATCCCTTTGTCGCACTGCTTTCCCTAATGCCGAACGCAATTATGCACGCCGCCATGAGCCAGTATTGATGTATCATCGGACGGCTCCTTGGGCTTGTCGGACATGGATAGCAATCCAGTCCCGACCGCCACCTCCCCTCATCCTGCCGACGATGCCGAGGTGTTTTCTCAAGAGGCACCAGATCGAGGGGAGACAGTCCTGGAGGCGCCTCAAGGCGACCTTCCGAACTCTGGGAGCCGCGCTGATGGGGTCCCCGAGAGCTCCGAGTTCGGCCCTCAGCCGAACACCGTGCCGGACCCTCCAGCGGTTCCGGGCTCGGGCAGGCTACCTCCTTCTAAGAGGGGCAAGACGCCTGTGCCGGTGACCTCTGTCCATCCAGAGGCACTGGACAATCTGCTGGAAGCGCTTCGAAGCGCTTCCATCGACAAGGAGCACCGCACTATCATGAGTGCGGTGATCCAGAAGGTTCAGTCCGCCAAGAGCAGATTGACTGAAGCATGTGCCAGCCTTCTAATAGGCTTTGAGGTAAATGTTTTAAAATGTAGTAGAAATATTACCGCATAGATAGTAGCCTCTGATGCTTTGTTCGGTGTTCGCAAAGAAAAGCCGAACAGAGGATCAAATAATATCGCAGGAGTCTAATATAAGTATGTCAATGTGCATATGCAGGCTTCGCTGCTGGCGTCCGCCACACTAACTGCGGAGGTCGCTGTACTGAAGCAGGACCTCGAGGGGTCCAAGAAAGAGCTCGGCCTTGCCAAGAGGCAGCTCAAGGAGAACAAGGCTAAGTAATACCCCGTCTATAGATATGTATATATATATATAAAAGGACGCGATTGCAAAATGACAGGATCATTGTATGTTTGCCAGGGGCCACGACCGAGGTGGCGACCCTGAAGCAAGCGCTGGCCAAGGCCGAAGATACATTGGCCAAGGAGCACACCGAGCGAGAGAAGCACGAGGCTCGGGTGGGCGAGCTGCAGCAAGAGCTCCAGGATCTTATGGCGAAGCACGAGGCGTTGGAGCTTGACTCCAAGACGCGGGAGTCTGAGCTTGCCGCGGCCCTCGAGAGTGTAAAAAGTGCCAAGGCCGAAGCCCAAAAGGCCCTCCATGAGATCGACGCGATGAAGAAGATAGCAGCGGGTAAGGCTTTCTATATGCAAAGCAAGCATGTAAAAGTAAATTACCAATTACTTACTCGGATTCGGAGCTCTTCAGGAGCATTCGCAGATTTGCCCCGCAGTGTGTCCAATGCCGCACAATTTTACCAGGCTGAGGACGGAAGCTCGACGGAGAAGCTGTTCTGGTCTCAGTATGCTGAGGCCGAACATTCGGTGCCAATGAGCGACCAGCTGAAGCAGATGGTCGAGCTACATAAGGCGTCCGATCAGGCCATGAAGAGCTTTATAGTCCGGTTGTGGCCTGGTGACGCCCTTCTGAACAGCTTCTTCGTCCTGGTGAGGTGACTCATGGATGCCTGCCTGCGGCTGGAGGTCGTCAAGCGATCTGTCTGCATTGAAGGTGCACGCCGGGCTTTCGCCCGTGTGAAATTGCGGTGGGTCAAGCTAGACGCCATGAAGCTGATCAAGGAGGGGCCGCCAGAGGGCAAGGAGCACCGCCACCCCGAGATGTACTACGAGGGTGTTCTGCCAGGCGCCAGTCTCATCGCGGACGAGTGTTCGAAAGATGTAATATTTGAATGAGACTTGCTCGTTTTATCCTGTATGTATGAAAACTTGTTTCATATGCGCTATGCAACACTTGTTGGAATTTAAAATATTACCTTCTATTTGGCTGTTTATCCAATCTGAGAGATGGCTAATCCTCGGCTTCTGCCCCCATGCCACGAGTGCTGGGGTGTTCGGGATAAACCTGAGCACTCTTGTTCCCATGTTTGGGTCCTTCGAGGGAGGTGCTCAGCACAACGAACAAGGCAACCGGACTAATAATGCTTTATCACTCTCACTTAGCCATAGAATCCTATAATTTTAAATTTCAGCAAAGCCCCTGGCATCCGGAAGGCCAAATTCGGGGCGCGATACACGCCTGTAAGCCGGACAGGGCCGACCCCTCGCCCTAAGCGGCATAAGTCTTTAGGGACTCGAAAAACCTCGCCGAACAGCGACCAGTCTCCCGCCTTATCATGACAGTCAGTTTTAGCTTTCTCTACTGAGGTGCTCAGCCCGGCAGAACCAGGGCACAATCGCAGTAGTTCTCCTAGCGCTACCTTAGCCAATAGAGCGGAATGTAAGGTACGAAAACATAGGAGTCGGGCAAACCCAACATTTGACCAAAGACATGATTCGGAGCTGATGCATTTAATGCTATAAGTTCGGGGTGCCGCACTTGTGAAAGTGTTCGGACTTTTCACACCGCATTGTGGGGTACGTAAGCCCCTGGTGTATTGGCCGTACCAGAGTGTACGGTTGCAAGGCGTCATTAATGAACACATATATATATATATATATATATATATATATATATATATATATATATATATATATATATATATATATAACAAGAATGCAATAATAGTCGTAATGTCATGCATTGTTTATTGAAAAATTGCGTGAAAGTAGAGTGATGTAGATAGTGCGATAAGCAAAGGGTAGGACTATGTCCCTTCCAAGGGCAAGCTGAGGAATGATATGAAATCGAATATTTCGCTCGTTACTGTAATCAACCTGGGAATTCCGTGGTATGACGTAGCTGTTTGCCTCCTTGGTTGCTGCATCATGTGTTCGGCAATAGTGATGTCGGACAGTGTTTCCAGAGATTAAGGTCCTGAAAGAAAAAGAAAAATAACCAAACGGGAAGCCCCTAGTGCGGTTTAGGCCGCGTTTTGGGGCATGCCGCAGTTGTGCCCCCCCTCCCCACCTGTGCCCATGGTATTTTTAATGTGTAATTATGTACGCAAGGCACGAATATCGCCGTTGGGATGGGATTGGGGTGGCCGCCGTATTGCTACACGAGCTCAGATCGCGCCAGGCGGTCTATTTGCCGATTGCCCTGAGCGCGCTTGCAGGTGTCCGGGCTTTGAAGCGCCGAACTGGTTGATTGCCTTGAGAGGCTGCTTTGCGCTTCTGCTGCGAGGGCCGCGGTGTGCTCCTCTGTTCGGAGAGAGCGCTCTGTGTTTCCATTAACTGTAATAACTCCGTGAGGTCCTGGCATCTTGAGCTTGAGGTATGCATAATGCGGTACCGCATTGAATCTAGTGAATGCGGTTCGCCCGAGCAGCGCGTGAAAACCACTGCGGAATGGGACTATATCGAAGATTAACTCTTCGCTTCGGAAATTATCCGGGTATCCGAAGACCACTTCTAGTGTAATTGAACCTGTGCAATGGGGCTCTACACCTGGAATGACGCCCTTAAAGGTCGTTTTTGTGGGTTTGATCCTTGAGGGGTCTATACCCATTTTGCGCACTGTGTCCTGATAAAGCAGGTTCAGGCTGCTGCCGTCGTCCATAAGGACTCGAGTGAGGTGAAATCCGTTGATGATTAGGTCTAGGACCAGTGCAGTGAATCCGCCATGACGGATACTAGTGGGGTGGTCCCTGTGATCGAAGGTGATCGGACAGCAGGACCAAGGGTTGAACTTTGGGGCGACTGGCTCCAATGCGTATACGTCCCTGAGTGCACGCTTCCGCTCCCTCTTGGAAATGTGGGTTGCGTATATCATGTTCACCGTCCGCACTTGCGGGGGAAACCTCTTCTGTCCTACAGTGTGCGGCTACCGGGGCTCCTCCTCGTCATCGCTATGCGGCCCCTTGTCCTTGTTTTCGGCAATTAACTTGCCGTCCTCCTTGAACACCCAACAATCCCTGTTGGTGTGATTGGCTGGCTTGTCTAGGGTGCCGTGTATTTGACACGAGCGTTCGAGTATACGGTCCAAGCTGGACGGACCCGGCGTACTTTGTTTGAATGGCTTTTTCCGCTGACCGGGTTTAGAGCCTTTGAATCCGGCATTGACTGACGTTGTCGGTGTCAAAACCGGCGGATCTCGGGTAGGGGGTCCCGAACTGTGCGTCTAGGCCGGATGGTAATAGGAGGCAAGGGACACGAAGTTTTACCCAGGTTCGGGCCCTCTCGATGGATGTAAAACCCTACGTCCTGCTTGATTAATATTGATGATATGGGTAGTACAAGAGTATATCTACCACGAGATCGAAGAGGCTAAACCCTAGAAGCTAGCCTATGGTATGATTGTTGATGTGTATGTTGTCCTATGGACTAAAACCCTCCAGTTTATATAGACACCGGATAGGATTAGGGTTACATAGAGTCGGTTACAATGGTAGGAGATCTACATATCCGTATCGCCAAGCTTGCCTTCCACGCCAAGGAAAGTCCCTCCCGGACACGGGACAAAGTCCTCAATCTTGTATCTTCATAGTCCAGGAGTCCGGCTGAAGGTATAGTCCAGCTATCCGAACACCCCCTAATCCAGGACTCCCTCAGTAGCCCCTGAACCAGGCTTCAATGACGATGAGTCCGGCACGCAGACTGTCTTCGGCATTGCAAGGCGGGTTCCTCCTCCAAGTACTTCATAAATATTTTGAAAACAAAGATAGTGTCCAGCTCTACAAAATAAGTTTCCACATATTGCCATAGAGAGAATAATATTTACACCAATCTAATCTGCTGGCGTATTCCGTAGCGTGACACACCACGACCAAGCCTTTATCCGAGTCGTTTCATCATCCCACCTCAGCATGTTATGCGAGGCGGTTTCCTTGGCACGTCTTGTTAAAGCAGAGATCATGTCCCCTTATCCCGGGATTCTCATCAATACGGGCATGGGTAACCCAACCGCGCCATTGATTATGGCGCTTGGAGACAAGCGAGTTTTACCAGGCTGGTGGGGACATGTAGTTGCGTCCTCCCATATAAGGGGATAAGGATCCACCTTTTCACTTACGCCTTCTTCCTCCTTCGCCTATCCATTCTTGCGCACTCGAGCTCCAGCGCCCAAGTCCGCACTCCCCACCTCAACCTTCTCCAGCCATGTACGGAGCGGGAGGCAAGTGGATGGTCTCCTCCGTCACGGAGGGACATATCAAAAAGCTGAGGAAGGCCGGATACCTGTCTAACGACATCGCATACCGGCTCCCCGAAAAGGGGCAGCTCATCCCCACCCCTAGGCCCCATGAGAGGGTGGTGTTCCTCCCCCATTTCCTCCGCGGACTGGGCTTCCCTCTCCACCCATTTTTGTCTGGGGGCTCATGTTCTACTATGGCCTGGATTTCCATGATCTGGCCCCGAACTTCATCCTCAACATCTTGGCGTTTATCGTCGTGTGCGAGGCCTTCCTCCGCATCCGCCCCCATTTCGGCCTATGGCTCAAGACTTTCAACGTCAAGCCGAAGGTGGTGCGCGGCAACCAGGCAGAGTGCGGAGGCGCCATGGTGGGCAAGATGGCCAACGTCCTATGGCTCGAGGGCTCCTTTGTGGTGACCCTGAAGGGGTGGCAATCGGGTTGGTTTTACATCACCGAGCCACACGACGCCGAATGGGTCGCACCCCCTGAGTTCCGATCCGGACCCCCTACGCGGCTCACCTCCTGGGCCTATCTTGGGGTAAAAAAGGAGAGCTGACCGGACTCCAAACATGCATCCAAACCCCGGGGGACAAGAAGCTCAAACTTGTCAACGTAGTCCAGGTTATGATCATCCGCTTGATCCTCCCGTGTCAACAACGGGCTTTCAACCTGTGGGAGTTCGACCCGGCGTGGCACCAAACCCTGAGCAGGCTCTTCGACATGACATACGAAGATGCCTGGAAGGTGCTTTTCAAGGGCGCCGAGGCTCCCGCATTCTCTACCGAGGATCGCGGATTCAGTGCGCAGCGCTCTCGCGGTAAGCTGTTTTTTCCTTTTACAGGGTATCAGTTTTTCATAGTTTGACTCCATGCGGGATCTAAACTCCCTTACCTTTGATAGGATTGGCAGGTCACATCCGGCCAGATCAACTGTCCGGCTCCTTTGCCCGAAGGCCCAGCAGATGCTCACTTGGCGAAGCTGCTGGTTCCGGCACCCTATGTGGTGCCGGAGAAGAAGGCCGCAAAAAAGGCCGCGGGGACTCGAAAGAGTGCCCGGCGCCAGGAGGCGTCGGATCCATCATCCGACAGTTCCGAGGCGCATTCCTCCCGTGAAGACGAGGAGGAAGAAGAAGAGACCTCTCCCCCTCCAGCGGGGGGAGAGAAGAAAAGGAAGGCCGCCCTCTCGGGGGAGGCCGGAGGGTCCAAGAAGGGGAAAACCCTTCCTCCGGACTGCTCCACCGACGCCGATGGCAGCGGAGAGGAGTGGCAGCCCAGGGCCAAGCCCATGGCAAAATCGTAAGTATCCGGATACCAGAGTAATTCATAGTATTCATTTATTGCACAGCTTTCCCTTACGCCGAATATGTTTATGCAGCCCACCCAAAGACCGGCTCAATGCATCGTCGAGCGGCTCACTGGACTCGTCGGACGTGAACTTTCTTCCGACGGCTTCCTCCCCCCGCCCTATGGACGACACCGAAGTGTTGTCCCAACAGCTTCCAAGCCGGGAGGAGGTGGTCCTGGAGGCGCCGCAAGGCGACCTCCCGGACTCCAGGAGTAAAGGGGATGAAACCCCCCGGGGCTCCAAGTCCGGCTCTAGGCCGGACACCGCTCCGGAACCTTCAGAGGTTCCAGAGTCCGGCGGGGGACCTCCTTCCAAGAGGAGCAGGTCCGCCGTGTCGGTGGCCCCCGTCCAACCGGAGGCGTCGGACAATTTGCTGGAGGCGCTCCAAGGCGCCTCCATCGAAGAGGAGCACCGCGCTATTATGAGTGCGGTGGTCCAGAAGGTTCAGTCCGCCAAGAGCAGACTGACTGAAGCTTGTACTAGCCTTTTGACAGGCTTTGAGGTAAGTAAAGAATGTGTAAATAATAGTACCGCATAGACAGTAGTCCCTGATGCTCTGTTTGGCGTTCGGGAAGAAAAGCCGAATAGAGAATCAAATAGAATTCGCAGGAGTCTAACAAAAATGGGTCAGTATGCATATGCAGGCTTCCCTGCTTGCGTCCGCCGCACTGACTGCGGAAGTGGACACGCTAAAGCAGAACCTCGAGCGGTCCGAGCAAGAGCTCGGGCGTGCCAAGAAGCAGCTCGAGGACAATGAAGGTAAGAAATACCATGTTTTTAAATATATATAAAAAGGTGCAATTGCAAAGAATGACAGGATTATCGTGGCTATTTTAGGGGCCACGTCTGAAGTGGCGACCCTTAAGCAGGCGCTGGTCGAGGCCGAGAAGAGGGCGACCTCGGAGCGCACCGAGCGGGAGAAGTATGAGGCCGAGGTTGGCAAGGTGCGGCAAGAGCTCCAGGCTCTCATGGAAAAACATGAGAGTTTGGAGCTTGACTCAAAGGTGAGGCCGAGGTTGGCAAGGTGGCTATTGAAAATGCCAAGTCTGCCAAGGCCGAATCCCAGAAGACCCTCCAGGAGTTGGATGAGGGTAATAAGATAGCGGCGGGTAAGGCATTCTTTATGCAAAGCAAACACATAAACGTGAGTTACTTGTTACTTACCCGAATCCGGAGCTCTCTAGGAGTGTTCGCAGATCTTCCCCGGAGTGTATCTGATGCCGCCGCATTCTACCGAGCCAAGGAGGGCAGCTCGACAGAGAATGTGTTCTGGTCTCAATATACTGAGGCCGGACACCCCTGCCCCTGAGCGACCAGCTGAAGCAACTGGTCGAGCTCCACAAGGCGGCCGAACAGGCCATGAAGGGCCTCATTGTTCGGCTGTGGCCTGGAGGGGCTCTGCCTAGGAGCTATTTCGGGCTGGTGCGGCGATTGGTGCAGGCCTGTCCAAGGCTCAAAGTCATCAAGCGCTCCGTCTGCATTGAAGGTGCTCGTAGGTCCCTTGCCCGTGCGAAGGTGCACTGGGGCAAGCTGGATGCGGAGAAGCTGGTGAAGGACGGGCCACCGCCGGGGAAAGAGCATCGCAAGCCCGAGAATTACTATAAGGATGTTCTGAAGGGTGCCTGCCTTGTGGTGGATGAATGTTCTAGGGATGTAATTTTTGAGTGAAACTTGCTCGTTTTGTCCTGTGCGCTGAAAACTTGTTTATATGCGCTAAGCAATGCTGTTGGAATTTAAAATATTACCTTTTGTGCGGCTGTTTATCAATTCTGAGAGATGGTGAGTCGTCGGCTTCTGCCCCCGTGCCGCTAGTGCTGGGGTGTCCGGGGATAAACCTGCGCGCTCTTTTTCCCATGTTTGGGTCCTTCGAGGGAGGCGCTCAGCCCAACGAACAAGGCAATTGGACTATAATGCGTGAACACTCTCACTTAGCCATAGAATTCTATAATTTTAAATTTCGGCGAAGCCCCTGGTATTTGGAAGACCGAGTTCGGGGCGCTATCCACGCCTTGGCCGGACGGAGCCGGCTCCTCGCCCTAAGTGGCATATGTCTTTAGGGACTCGCAAAACCTCTCGAATAGCGACCAGCTCTCGCTTCATCATGACAATCAGTTTTAGCTTTCTCCACTGAGGTGCTCGACCCAGCTCAACTGGGGCACAATCGCAATGGTTCTCCTAGTGCTACCTTAGCCGATATAGCGGAACGTAAGGCGCCAAAACATAGGAGCCAGGAAAACCCAACTATTGACCCAAGACATGATTCGGAGCCGATGCATATAATGCTATAAGTTCGGGGTGCCGCACTTGTGAAAGTGTTCGGACTTCTCACACCATATTGAGGGGTACTAAAGCCCCTGGTGTATTTTGGCCGTACCAACGTGTACGGGCGCAACATGTCATTAAGGAACATATATAAAGAAAAAAGGTAATGCAAAAATAGACGAAAGCTATGCATTGTTTAATAAAAAGGGCTGCGATCAAAGCAGAACGATACAAATAATGCGATAAGTGGAAGGTTGGACTAGTTAACATGTCCGTTCCAGGGGAAAGCTGCGGAATAGTATGCGGAACGGGTATACTGCTCGTGATAGAGACCACCTAGGAGTTCCGTAATGCGGCGTGGCTTGTCTGCTTCCCTGGTTCTTGCATCGTTTGTGCGGCAATTGAACTGCCGAACATGCCTTCCGAAGGATGGAGTCCTGAAAGTAAGAGAAAAATAATAAAAAAAATCGGCAGCCCCTGGTACGGTTTAAGCCGTATTTTTGGGCGTGCCGTGATGGTGCTCCTCCCCCTGTACCCATGGTATCTCTAGGGCGTAGTTATGGACGCGAAGTACTGGCGTCGCCATTTTGCGAGGGTTGGGGTTGGGACCGCATTGCTATGCCTGCTCGGATTGTGCCAGGGGGTCTTGTTGTAAGTTACGCCGGGCGCGTTTGACGGTGTCTGGTCGTTTAGTGGCCGGACTGGAGAACTCTCTGGAGAGGCTGCTTTGTACTTCCGCTGCAAGGGCCGCCATGTGGTCCTCCGTTCGGAGGGAGCGTTCGGTGTTTCCATTGATCGTAATTACTCCTCGAGGACCTGGCATCTTGAGCTTAAGGTATGCGTAATGCGGTACCGCATTGCACTTAGCGAATGCGGTTCGCCTGAGCAGTGCGTGATAACCACTGCGAAACGGGACTATGTCGAAGATTAACTCCTCGCTTCAGAAATTATCCGGGGATCCGAAGACCACTTGAAGTGTGACTGAGCCTGTACAGTCGGCCTCTACACCTGGTATTACGCCTTTAAAGGTCGTCTTGGTGGGCTTAATCCTCGAGGGATCTATGCCCATTTTCCGCACTGTATCCTGGTAAAGCAGGTTCAGGCTGCTGCCGCCATCCATAAGGACTCTAGTGAGGTGAAATCTGTCAATGATTGGGTCTAGGACCAATGCGGTGAAGCCGCCATGACGGATGCTAGTGGGATGGTCCCTTCGATCAAAGGTGATCGGGCAGGAGGACCATGGGTTGAACTTTGGGGCGACTGGCTCTACCACGTATACGTCCCTTAACGCGCGCTTCCGCTCCCTTTTGGGGACGTGGGTTGCATATATCATGTTCACGTCCGTACTTGTGGGGGAAAACCCTTTTGTCCACTGTTGTTCGGCGGCCGGGGCTCCTCGTCGTCATCGCTATGCAGCCCCTTGTCTTCATTTTCGGCGTTTAACTTGCCTGCCCGCTTGAACACCCAACAATCCCTATTGGTTTGATTGGCTGGCTTTTCAGGGGTGCCATGTATCTGGCACGAGCGGTCGAGTATTCGGTCCAAACTAGACGGGCCCCTGGGATTCCTTTTGAATGGCTTTTTCCGCTGACCAGATTTAGACCCTCTGAATCCGGCATTAACTGTTGTATCCTCAGCATTGTCACCGTTAATGCGACGCTTCTGCTGGTTGCGACGCGACCTCCCACTACTGTACCTGGTGTCCGAATTACCAGGGTTCTTGGTCGTATTGTTGCTACGAGCAAGCCATGTGTCTTCTCCCGCGCAAAAGCGGGTCATGACTGTCGTGCGTGCTGCCATAGATTTCGGCTTTTCCTGTCCAAGGTGCCGGGCCAGCCACTCATTACGGATATTGTGCTTGAAGGCTGTTAGGGCCTCAGCGTCTGGACAGTCGACTATTTGACTTTTCTTTGTTAGGAACCATGTCCAGAATTGCCTGGACGATTTCTCTGGCTGCTGAATTACGTGACATAGGTCGTCGGCGTCTGGGGGTCGCACATAAGTGCCCTGGAAATTGTCGAGGAATGCGGCTTCCAGGTCCTCCCAACAACTGATTGATCCTGTTGGCAAGCTGTTAAGCCAATACCGAGATGGTCCTTTAAGCTTGAGTGGGAGGTATTTGATGGCGTAGAAATCGTCGCCGCGGGCCATGTGGATATGAAGGAGATAATCCTCGATCCATACCGCAGGATCTGTTATGCCATCATATGATTCGATGTTTACAGGTTTGAAACCCTCGGGGATTTGACGATCCATTATTTTGTGTGTAAAGCAGAGTGGGTGTGCGGCGCCTCTGTTCTAGGCTATATCATGACGTAGCTCCAATGAGCCTTGTCTGCTGTGTTCGGCCCTGCCGAATTTGTGGCCGGCGTGACGGTTACCGTCTTGAGCCGTGGGGCGCCCACGCGATCCGTAGATCGATCTTGTTTGCCTTGCCTTGTCCTCCAACATGTCTCGTAAGTCCAGCGCATATTCCCGTGCCTTGGTACGAGGTGCGGCTTGAGTTGAGGGCTGAGAGGCCTCTCTATCGCGACCACGAGGTGGCCGGTCGGCCGCATCAAGTGCTTCCTCCTCTAATCGGGGTAGCAACCTGCGCTTTGGGTAGCTCTTGGAGGGGCGTTCGAGTATATGCTCTTCGACCGCAAGGACTTCAGTCCATCTGTTGACTAGAAAATCTTGATTAGCTCTAAGTTGTTGCTGATTTTTCTTGAGGCTTCTTGTCATGGCCATAAGCCTGTGTTTAAAACGCTTTTGCTCGACGGGATCCTCTGGCACGACGAATTCGTCGTCGTCGAGGCTTGCCTCGTCTTCGGAGGGAGGCATATAATTATCGTCCTCGACCTCTCTGTCTACCGCTCTCTGATGAGGGCTGGTTTCTTCATCCTCCTGTGCTAAATCTTGCTGGAGGGGGTTTTCTTCGGCGCTTTCCGGAGTATTATTATCTCCCGTGCTGGAATCACCTTGTTTGTTTTGGCGGGATTTTGAGCGGCGCTGCTGACGCCGGCGCTTAGGCTGTTTCTTGGAGGGGTCATCCTCCGCTGTTCCATCGCCATCTCCCTCTTTTGGGGTGTCCACCATGTATATGTCATACGATGAGGTGGCTTTCCAAGGCCTAGTAGGCACTGTTTCTTCATCATCTCCTTCATCAGCGTCCATACCGTCGATGTCTTCGGAGTCGAAGTCGAGCATATCGGTTAAGTCGTCGATAGTGGCTACGAAGTGGGTGGTGGGTGGGCTTTGAATTTCTTCATCGTCCGTACCCCAACCTTGCTGACCGTAGTCCGGCCAGGGCTCTCCTGATAAAGAGAGAGACTTCAATGACTTCAGGATATCATCGAAAGGCGAGTGCTGAAACATGTCCGCGGCAGTGAACTCCATGATCGGCGCCCAATCGGATTCGATCGGTAGGCGCGCGGAGGGTTCGAAGTCCGGAGAGGAGTCGGACTCCTTGGAGTCACGAGTCTCGCAGAGTACGGGGCTGGTGCTTGGCTCAATCGTCGTTGGGGTCGCAGCCCCCGAGGTGGCGTCCAACCACCCATCCTTGATCGGCACAGTTGGCTCCGAATTAAGGGTCGGAGCCGATGCGGGTGCGGCCTCCAGGGCACTGTTCGGTGGCAGAGCTAGATCGTGCTCGTCGTGACAGTGTGGCGCACTCAGCAGTGGCTCGAATCCGTCGAATATCAAGTCCCCGCGGATGTCAGCCGTGTAGTTTAAACTTCCAAATCTAACCTGACGGCCAGGGGCGTAGCTTTCGATCTGCTCCAGACGGCCAAGCGAATTGGCCTGCAGTGTGAAGCCGCCGAAGATGAAGATCTGTCCGGGCAGGAAGGTCTCACCCTGGACTGCATCGCTATCGATGATCGTAGGAGCCATCGAGCCTGACGGTGATGACATAGAGGAACTCTCAATGAAAGCACCAATGCCGGTGTCAAAACCGGCAGATATCGGGTAGGGGGTCCCAAACTGTGCGTCTAGGCCGGATGGTAACAGGAGGCAAGGGACACGAAGTTTTACCCAGGTTCGGGCCCTCTCGATGGAGGTAAAACCCTACGTCCTGCTTGATTAATATTGATGATATGGGTAGTACAAGAGTAGATCTACCACGAGATCGAAGGGGCTAAACCCTAGAAGCTAGCCTATGGTATGATTGTTGATGTGTATGTTGTCCTACGGACTAAAACCCTCCGGTTTATATAGACACCGGATAGGGTTAGGGTCACATAGAGTCGGTTACAATGGTAGGAGATCTACATATCCGTATGGCCAAGCTTGCCTTCCACGCCAAGGAAAGTCCCTCCCGGACACGGGACGAAGTCTTCAATCTTGTATCTTCATAGTCCAGGAGTCCGGCTGAAGGTATAGTCCGGCTATCCGAACACCCCCTAATCCAGGACTCCCTCAGACGTATCCTCAGTATTTTCGCTGTTAATGCGGCGCTTATGCTTGTTGCGACGTGACCTGCTATTGCCGTCCGTGGTATCTGAGGTACCATGGTTCTTTGATATGTTATTACTGCGAGCCAGCCAGCTGTCTTCTCCCTCACAAAAGCGGGTCATGAGCGTCGTGAGAGCTGCCATAGATGTCGGCTTTTCCTGACCAAGGTGCCGGGCTAGCCACTCGTCTCGGATGTTGTGCTTGAAAGCCGCTAAGGCCTCCGCATCCGGACATTCGACGATTTGATTTTTCTTTGTAAGGAACCGAGTCCAGAATTGCCTGGCCGACTCTTCTGGCTGCTGAATTATGTGGCTCAAGTCATCGGCGTCTGGTGGTCGCACATAAGTGCCCTGAAAGTTGTCGAGGAATGCGGCTTGCAGATCTTCCCAACAGCTAATGGAGTCCGCTAGCAAGCTGTTAGGCCAATGCCGCGCTGGTCCTTTGAGGTTTAGTGGGAGGTATTTGATGGAGAGTAAGTCATCGCCGCGGGCCATGTGGATGTGGAGGAGGAAATCCTCAATCCATACTGCGGGATCTGTTGTGCCGTCGTATGATTCAATATTTACAGGTTTGAAACCTTCTGGGAATTGATGTTCCATTACTTCATCTGTGAAGCATAAGGGGTGTGCGGTGCCTCTGTATTGGGCTATATCGTGACGCAGCTCGAATGGGTCTTGCCTGCTGTGTTCGGCCCGGCCGGATTTGCTTTTACTGTATCCGGCGTGACGTTTGTCGGCTCGCAGAGTGGTGCGCCCTCGTGATCCGTAGATCGATCTTGAATGCTTTGCCTTGTCCACCAATATGTCTCGCAGGTCTGGCGTATCTCCCCATGCCTTTTTATTTGAATGGCGTTTGGGTGGAGGCTGAGCTTTTGGCTGGAATGCCTCTCTATCGCGGCCACGAGGTGGCCGATCAGCCGTATCATACGCTTCTTCCTCCAGTCGGGGTAGTAACCTGCGCCTTGGGTAACTCTTGGAAGGACGCTCGAGTTTATATTTCTCGGCCGCGAGGACTTGAGTCCATTTGTCAGCTAGGAGATCTTGATCAGCTTGAAGCTGCTGCTGTTTTTTCTTCAGGCTATTTGCCGTGGCCATAAGCCGGTGCTTGAAGCGCTCTTGTTCGACGGGAACCTCTGGTACGGGGAATTCATCGTCGCCGAGGCTTGCCTCGTCTTCGGAGGGGGGCATGTGATCATCCTCCTCCTCTCCGTCTGCCGCTCTCTTAGGAGAGCTGGCTCCTTCATCCTCCTGCTCTAAATCTTGCTGGAGGGGATTGTTGTTGTCTTCGGCACTATCCGGAGTGTTATTATCTCCTGTGCCGGTATCATCACTTTTGCTTTGGCGGGACTTAGAGCGGCGCCGCTGACGTCGGCGCTTGGGTTGCTTCTTGGAGGGGTCATCCTCCGCTATCTCATCGCCATTGCCTTCGTTGGGTGTATCCACCATGTATATGTCATATGACGAGGTGGCTTTCCAGTGCCCTATAGGTGCTGATTCATGTTCGTCTCCTACATCTTCGTCCATACCGTCGATGTCTTCGGAGTCGAAGTTGAGCATGTCGGTTAAATCATCGACAGTGGCTACGAAGTGGGTGGTGGGTCGGCGTCGAATTTCTTCGTCGTCCGCATCCCAATCCTGTTGGCCATAATCCGGCCAGGGTTCTCCTGACAAAGAGAGAGACCTTAGTGAATTCAGAATGTCGCCCAAGGGCGAGTGTTGAAAGATATCCGCGGCGGTGAATTCCATGATCGGCGCCCAATCAGATTCGATTGGCAGGGGCGCGGATGGTTCGGAGTCCGGAAAAGAGTCCGGCACCTTGGAGTCACGGGCTGTGCAGAGGATTATGCTGGTGTTTGGCTCGATCACCATCGAGACTGCAGCCCCTGAGGCGGTGTCTATCCACCCGTCCTCGATTGGCGCAGTTGGCTCCGAGCTAAGGGTCGGAGCTGATGCGGGCACGGCCTCTGGGGTACTGTTCGGCGGCCAAGCTAGGTCATACCCATCGCGACAGTGCGGCGCGCCTGGCTGTGGCTCGAATCCGTCGAAGATCAAGTCTCCGCGGATGTCGGTCATGTAGTTCAAACTTCCAAATCTGACCCGATGGCCAGGGGCGTAGCTTTCAATCTGCTCCAGATGGCCAAGCGAATTAGCCCGCAGTGCAAAGCCGCCGAATACGAAGATCTGTCTGGGGAGAAAAGTCTCACCCTGGACCGCATCGCTATCGATGATAGTAGGAGCCATCAAGCCTAACGGCGACGACACAGAGGAACTATCAATGAAAGCACCAATGTCAGTGTCAAAACCGGCGGATCTCGGGTAGGGGGTCCCGAACTGTGTGTCTAGGCAGGATGGTAACAGGAGGCAGGGGACACGATGTTTTACCCAGGTTTGGGCCCTCTTGATGGAGGTAAAACCCTACGTCCTGCTTGATTAATATTGATGATATGGGTAGTACAAGAGTAGATCTACCACGAGATCAGAGAGGCTAAACCCTAGAAGCTAGCCTATGGTATGATTGTATGTTGTGATTGTTGTCCTACGGACTAAAACCCTTCGGTTTATATAGACACCGGAGAGGGTTAGGGTTACACAAGGTCGGTTACAAAGGAGGAGATATCCATATCCATATTGCCTAACTTGCCTTCCACGCCAAGTAGAGTCCCATCCGGACACGCGACGAAGTCTTCAATCTTGTATCTTCATAGTCTAACAGTCCGTCCAATGGAGATAGTCCGGCTGTCCGGAGAACCCTAATCCAGGACTCCCTCACCAGGCATTTTATGCGCATAATTCAAATTTGAACTAAATGCACATGCTCAAGTGCATATAAAATTATTGAAAAAAAATCAAATATGTGTCCTTGGTTGCATGCTTATGTCCCATGCAAGAAACGGGAATGAATTTCAAACACCCTGCCATCGTCACTTGGCCGCAAACATTGAGATACCTGGTTTTGAAATTCTAGTAAATCCAAAACTCATCTGAAATTCATGAAACTTGGCATGATATCATGTAGCGGCATCAACATGCCATGGTAAAAAAATTGTCCCATTTGGGGCATGTTTGGGTATATGCTTCTCACAAACCGGAGCTTCTCACAACAAGCATGATGGTTATCGGTAGGGAATGTCCCACCTTTGGGGACAAAACAATGTCCATTGCCTCTTATTTCTTTCAATTTTTTTGCTCGTGCCAACATAGATACAAGAGTGTTGTGTGAATTTTTGTGATTTTTCGGGGTTCGTTTGGACAATTTTATGCATTAACTGAGTTTTCAATGCATTTATGTGCATAATTCAAATTTGGACTACATGCACATGGTACAGTGCATATAAATTGGTTGAAAAATCAAATATGTGTCCTTGGGTGCATGCTTAGGTCCCATGCAAGAAATGGGAATGAATTGCGAACACCAGGGCACCGTTGATTGCCGGCAAAACATTGAGATGCCTGGTTTTTAAATTCTAGTAAATCCAAAACTCGTCTGAAATTCATGAAACTTGGCATGCTATCATGGAGCGGCATCAACATGCCGTGGAACAAATTTTGTCTCATTTGTGGTAGGTTTGGGTATATGCTTCTCACAAACCGAAGCTTCTCACAACAAGCATGATGGTTTTCGGTAGGGAACGTCCCACCTTTGGGGACGAAACGATATCCATTGCCTCTTATTGCTTTCAAATTTTTTTCTCGTGTCAACATAGAACAACAGGAGTGTTGTGTGAATTTTTGTGATTTTTCGGGGTTCGTGTGGACATTTTTATGCATTAGCTGAGTTTTCAATGCATTTATGTGCATAATTCAAATTTGAACTACATGCACATGCTCCAGTGCAAATAAATTGGTTGAAAAATCAAATATGTGTCCTAGGATGCATTCTTAGGTCCCATGAAAGAAAAGGGAATGAATTTTGAACACCAGGGCACCGTTGATTGCTGGCAAAACATTGAGATGCCTGGTTTTTTAATTCGAGTAAATCCAAAACTCGTCTGAAATTCATGAAACTTGGCATGCTATAATGGAGAGACATCAACATGCCGTGGTACAAATTTTGTCCCATTTGGGGCAGGTTTGGGTATATGCTTCTCACAAACTGGAGCTTCTGACAACAAGCTTGATGGTTTTCGGTAGTGAACGTCCCACCTTTGCGGACGGAACGATATCCATTGTCTCTTATTGCTTTCAAATTTTTTTCTCGTGTCAACATAGAACAACTGGAGTGTTGTGTGAATTTTTGTGATTTTTCGCGGTTCATGTGGACATTTTTATACATTAACTGAGTTTTCAATGCATTTATGTGCATAATTCAAATTTGAACTACATGCACATTCTCCAGTGCACATAAATTGGTTGAAAAATCAAATATGTGTCCTTGAGTGCATGCTTAGGTCCCATGAAAGAAATGGGAATGAATTTCGAACACCAGGGCACCATTGTGATTGCCGGCAAAACATTTAGATGTCTGGTTTTTAAATTCTTTTAAATCCGAAACTCGTCTAAAATTCATGAAACTTGGCATGCTATCATGGAGCGGCATCAACATGCCATGGTACAAATTTTGTCCCATTTGTGCTAGGTTTGGGTATATGCTTCTCACAAACCGGAGCTTCTCACAACAAGCATTATGGTTTTTGGTAGGGAACGTTCCACCTTTGGGGACAAAATGATATCCATTGCCTCTTATTGCTTTCAATTTTTTTCTCGTGTCAACATAGAACAACATGAGTGTTGTGTGAATTTTTGTGATTTTTCAGGGTTCGTTTGGACATTTTTGTGCATTAACTGAGTTTTCAATGCGTTTATGTGCATAATTCAAATGTGAACTACATGCACATGCTCCAGTGCATATAAATTGGTTGAAAAATCAAATATGTGCCCTTGGGTGCATGCTTAGGTCCCATGCAAGAAATGGGAATGAATTTCAAACACCAGGGCACCGTTGATTGCCGGCAAAACATTGAGATGCCTGGTTTTTAAAATCTAGTAAATCCAAAACTCGTCTGAATTTCATCAAACTTGGCATGCTATCATGGAGCGGCATCCACATGTCGTGGTACAAATTTTGTCCAATTTGGGGCAAGTTTGGGTATATGCTTCTCACAAACAGGAGCTTCTCACAACAAGCATGATGGTTTTCGGTAGGGAACGTCCCACCTTTGGGGACGAACCGATATCCATTGCCTCTTATTGCTTTCAAATTTTTTTCTCATGTCAACATAGAACAACAGGTGTCACATCCCTAGTTGCTGGTAGTACTCTAGGCTAGCTTCATGTGTGCATCATGTCTATATTTTCGAAGCTTGAATTGAGGAATTTTGGAAGCCTCAAAAGCTTAAATAAAAGAGGGGCAAAAACCCTAGAAATCTCATTCATTGCTCCAAAATGCTCTTCTTAAATGTTTGATAATTTTTGGTAAGGGTTCTGGTCCCAACCAAAATATTGAACATTTTTAAGGAATTATTTTTGGGACTTTGGATTTAATTCATTAGCTATTTGAATTTGAATTATATTCTTATAATTAGAATATAATTTCAAATACCCCTGAAATATTTTATAAGCTTCTGGAAAAGTCCATCTAGCAATATAAAATATTCAGAGGAGTTTTTGGCATTGTTTGAATTATTTTAAATTCAAAACAGTGGCAAAATAAATTAAATAAACAAAACAGAAGAGAAAAAAAAAACAGAACAGAAATAAATAGAAAGGGCGAGAAGGCCACCTGGGCCACTTACCTGGCGCCACTTACCTGGCCCAGCTCCATCTGGCCGGCCCAACCCACCTCCTCCCCCTTGTCATCTTCCTCCTCTGCCAGGAGGACGAACAGAGGCGAGGCGTGGCGCGCGCCCGAGAGGCCTCGGCCACCTCCTGCTTCCACCGAGGCGTTCCCGAGCCTCCCCCTCACGCCACCACGATGCCACGAACCCCCCCTGGTGGCCCTCTCTCCTCTCTCTCACTCGCTGCTCTCTTCCCCTCTCCCTCTTCATTCTTCGCCGAACAGAGAGCCGCCGCCGTCGTTCGCTGCCACCACGCCCACCATGCTCCTCTCGCCTCCCCATGTAGTCTGCAAACTCCGCCACCGCCTGTTACGTCGCCTCGAGCAAGATCCGAGCGCTCGGACGCCCCAACTCGACCGCATCGACTCGTCTTCAAGCTTCGGTCGCCGGAGATCGCCGTCGCTGTCCCGTTGCCCCAAGCCTTCCCCGAGCACGCCGACCGTCTCATCGTGATCTTCGTGAGCCCCTGCTTCGTTTCCCCCTAACCCCATGTCCGATTTCGAGCTCCAGCCGCTCCCTCCACCGGAGCCGAGACGCTCCGCCGCACGGGCTCGTCGCCGGTGAAGCCCCGGTGACCTTTTGGTCCCACACATGCGTCCGTTGCACTCGTTACGTCCCGTAGAGTAAAACTAGCGCGACAACCGTCTCGTTTGCACACCGCAGCGCCGGTCCCGCGAACCCCCGAGCTCCGGCCGCCGCCGGGATCGATGCCGCGCTCAACTCCGGCCACCCCACGCCCTCTCGTGGGTCCCCCTGGATGCGCGGGAGCACGGGCTCACCCTTGGTGCCCTCAGCGCGACCAGCCGCGGGCTGTAGCGCCGTCCCGACAACTCCGGCGAGGTCTCGCCGTCGCCGTGGTCGCCGGCGTCACTTGCTGACGTGGCTGGCTTAGTTAGCCACTAATCACCGCACCGTGTCACTAGCACTGGGCCCCACGCCTTAATTAATCTTAGTTTATTTTCTGTTTAGTTTAACTAACCACATGGGCCCCACCCGTCAGCTTTGACCACGCTGACATGGACGTTGACCGACCCCACACGTCAGTATTGACCTGCTGACGTGTCTGTTGACCCGGCCCCACCTGCCATTGACACTAACCAGCCTCAGTCACTGACCAGTGGACCCCACTGGTCAGGTTTGACCACCAGCAGCGTCTGTTGACCTGCTGACGTCACAGTGACGTGGTGCTGACGCCATAATCATTTCTGGATTTAATATTAATCAGGAAATTCCAGAAAATAGCTAAAACTTCAATAAATCATAGAAAATTAACCGTAACTCCAAATTAAATAATTTATATATGAAAAATTATCAGAAAAATTCAAGGATTCCATCTGTACCATTTTCATGCATGTTAGAACAACTTATCACTACTGTTTAGGGCAAATGAAGTGTATGACATTTAAATAACCACATATGGAGTTTGAATTTGAATCTTGGATTCAAACCAACTTCATTTAATCTGGTTTTAGGTGCATTAGCCCAAAACACATTCATATTGCCATGTCATAGCATGCATCATATTGTGCATTGCATTGATCGTGTTTTTTTCTGTATTTGTCGGTAATTGTCCCCTCTCGATAGACGTGTACCGACGATGTGATCGATGACACCGATGAAGAGCTATATTATCTTCAGAAGTGCCAGGCAAGCAAAACCCCCTTGTTCATTCCGATAAAATCCCACTCTCTCGCTCCTGCTCTCTATTACTGCATTAGGACAATAACGATTCAACTGTTACTTGCTGCGGTAGCTGAACCCCTTTATCCTTTGCATGACCTGTCATTCCACAGTAAATAGATGAAACCCACTAGCATGAGTAGGAGTTGTTTGAGCCCTGTTGTGCCTACTCATTCATGTTTGTTTGTCATGCCTGCTATTGCTTAGAGTTGAGTCAGGTCTGATTCATCGGGGATGAATCAGAAGCGTGTGAACATGTCCTACTATGTGTGAGCTAAGTGTGTGAACACGATTTGGTAAAGGTAGCGGTGAGAGGCCATGTAGGAGTACATGGTGGGTTGTCTCATTGCAGCCGTCCTCAGGAACTGAGTTCTGTGTTTGTGATCCATGACCAGCTACTACCACACATTGGAATGCTTAAGTGCCCCTCTCGACTTATTAATCAACATGATCTCTGTCCAGGAGTTGCAACTAGTTTCTGGTGTTTGTAGGTAGTGTTAGTAGTCTACCAAGTGGCACCCGATACAGGTGGGATTGGGACAGACTAGGCACAGTGGCACGGTGTACCAAGTGGCACCCGGATGGTGGGCTTGGGAACCCTGCTCACATCGTTTGGGGCCATGAGCGACACCCCGGCCGGATCTCCTTGCGGATGGAACCCGAATAGGCGATAAACCTGGACTAGAGACTTGTTCGGTTAGTCAGGTCGTGGCCGACTCCCTCGCCCGGCTTCCGCTTGAAGGTTGCCGAGGTACATGACGTGTACAGGGCGGTAAGTGGCGGGAGCGTGTGTGAAGAAGTACACCCCTGCAGGGTTATCATTATCTATTCGAATAGTCGGATTCCTCGGATATGGAAACTTGGACCCCTTGCATAGTTCATAGACAAGTGAAAGTGGATACTCTAAAATACGCAAGATAAGCGTGAGTGCTATGGATGGCGTTCTCGTAGGGAGACGGGAGCGGATCCATAGTGGTGTATTGATATGGTGAATATGTGGACTCGTGTGCGCCACTTCAAAAGAGTTACTTGCAGTCGTAGTTCAGGATAGCCACCGAGTCAAAGCTGGCTTGCTGCAGTTAAACCCCACCACCCCTTTGTTGATAATGATGCATATGTAGTTAGTTCTGATGTAAGTCTTGCTGGGTACATTTGTACTCACGTTTGCCTATTTTATGTTTTTGCAGAGAGACTTCAGTCTCACTAGTAGTTCCGCGTGGACTTCGACGTTTAGCTTGTTACCTCAGCTACGATCTTGTGCCCTCGGCAGGATCTGGTAGATAGTCAGGCTTCTCAGCCTTTTTCATTTATAGATGTCTGTACTCAGACATGATAACTTCCGCTTGTGCTTTGATTTGTATGCTCTGAGTGTTGGGTCATGAGACCCATGTTTGTAATATCTCGCTCCTCGGAGCCTATTGAATAATTACTTGAGTTGTAGAGTCATGTTGTGATGCCATGTTGTATCTGCACATATCGAGCATATTGTGTGTATGTTGTTGAAATGCTTGGTATGTGTGGGATCTGACTATCTAGTTGTTTATCCTTAGTAGCCTCTCTTACCGGGAAATGTCTCCTAGTGTTTCCACTGAGCCATGGTAGCTTGCTACTGCTCCGGAACACTTAGGCTGGCCGGCATGTGTCCTTCTTCGTTCCTGTGTCTGTCCCTTCGGGGAAATGTCACGCGCTGAATACCGGAGTCCTGTTAGCCCGCTACAGCTTGGTTCAACGGAGTCCTGCTAGCCCAGTGCTACAGCCTGGATTCACTCGCTGATGACCGACACGTTCGATGCTGGGTCATGGATGCCTGTCCCTGTAAGTCTGTGCCACTTTGGGTTTACGACTAGCCATGTCAGCCCGGGCTCCTTATCATATGGATGCTAGCGACACTGTCATATACGTGTGCCAAAAGGCGCAAACGGTCCCGGGCTAAGGTAAGGCGACACCCGTGGGAATACCGTGCGTGAGGCCGCAAAGTGATATGAGGTGTTACATGCTAGATCGATGTGGCATTGAGTCGGGGTCCTGACAGCGTTGGTATCAGAGCTTGACTGCCTGTAGGATTACCAAGCCAAACTGGTCGAAGTTGAGTCTAGAAATTCTTTAGTTATATAAGGGAATTGATTGTGGGATGGAACGTAAGGCTCTTTTTACTCCTTATACCTCATGGCCTTCTGATCTGAGTCATCATCTTCTCTTCTACGGGGATTAAGAACTAGGCTATCTCTTCTTTCTATCAGGATCACGTGTTACTAGTCCGCAGACTTATAAGATTGTTGGATTTAAGTCTCAGTTCAGTTCCTACTATCTTCCGTATGTTAATTGTTGATCTCAAAACCTTGATATTGTGCTTCTGAGTGGTTATGCCACCATTTTTGTGAATGTCTCAAATCTTTTCTGAGCATTTACAGCCGTTATGCTGTCCGAGTCATTCCAGGTTTCTAAGTAGTCTGATGCATTTGCAAATCCTTTCTTCCCGTTTCAATGTTCCCATGGGCCAGATTAACCACACTAATCAGTGAGTTGAGGTACTCCGTTACCTTGACATATATGTTGGAGATATTATTATGACCCTAGGTGTCTTAGGGGATCATCTAGTAATTTAGCCATGATTTGTATCCCCAGTGTGATGATTCTGGCCATTATTTTTGAAAGCATCCCGTGATGTTATTAGTTAGTAGGCATTCTATTTCTGGGTTTTGAACCCGAGATTCACTCTACCTACTTCATGTTGATAGTAATTGCTAGTGCCTTTAGGATATTAGTAACCTTTGCGATAGTCCTTGAAGTCCGTGGTATTTCCTTCTTCCAAATACCATGAACCACTTACGGCAAAAGTTTGTTGGATCAAAAGATCACAACAGGAGTGCTCTCGATGGGTTCTCCATTCATAATTGTGACTCTGCCTGTTCTACCTTTCTGCATGGGTTATCTGGAAGAAATGTTTCGACATACTAATCTATGCATCCACAACTCAGAAAATTATATGTTCCTTTGAGTTGTCCCTCTTCAGTTGTCTACTGACCTTCGTCTATCAATTGATAGTCAAGGGTATGCATACATTCGTTTATCGATGCCTATTACCCTTGTGGTCCGTCAAGCCATTCTGTCCTGAATGAATTGGAGAAACAAACTCCAGTACCTCTTCCATATCCAGGATTGGGTCAAAGAAGTTGTGCTCCGCAGATCAAATTGCTAATCCAGCTTTTGTTCTGTTCTACCTTGGAGTATTACCATCTTTATATCGGGATTGTTATAGGAATTGCACACCATCCTATGAACTCTTGGTACAGTGATACTTCTTGCCATCATTGTTCATTCCTCGGTTCCTGTGTTATTGTAACCAGAATGCCGACAAGTGAGTCGTGGCGTGTGAAATCAATACTCCTAGCAACCTTGTTGCTTGGTAGTTAAAGGACAATAATTTCATTCTTAGCGTGTTGGTTTTTGAATCATCCTTCTAAGACTGATCGTGCTACCTAGTCCTTATTTCGGTGCACCCTTCGATTGATGAGTTAGGATCTTGTCAAGTCCTCACTCATTTGATCATATCGTCTTGCCCTCAAAAGCGAGACTATTCTCGAGCTTAGTAACATATCGGTGGTTCGTGATTTTTCGAAGATCTTCTCGGTAGTATTACCAGGTTGTCACCTGACTGTTATGTTGAGCTCGTGATCAAGTTGGTTTCTTGTGAACCACTCTTTCTCCAAGATCGGTGTTAGATATCCCTGAGCTAGTTGGTTGAGCTAGACAACAACTTGGAGAGTTGGAAGATAAAAGCTTGCCTGACTTAGTTCGTTCCAAAGGGATATTCTTGTGTAGTGTGTGTTGAAGAAAGATGATATCTTCATGGATTGGTCCCTGTGATCAGTTGCTGGACCTATTGTCTCATCAATCCTTTGATTTGAGTGTGGGCTATCGTCAAATCAAATCAGTACCAACGATGTTTGTAATGTTGTCTTATTCGTGGTTGATCCCTCGAGCATACACCATTACATCTTTGGTCTGACCAATGCTTTCACCGTGTTCACTTAACTATGGAATTCCTTTTAAAAAGGAAACCTAGATGAATTGTTGTTGAGCCCATTGACAGCATCCTTATCTCCTCCATGATTTTGTTGAACATTAAGCTAGTGTTGGAAACTTTTGAAAGCATTTGTTCATGCTAGCTCATGAAGCATATGTTCGGATGTAAGGAGAGACTTCCTCTAGTTCATGTGCATTGGATGCAAGTTGCCGCCGTGGACTCGAGAAAGTCAATGTTGTTTCCTTTGGAATCATCCCAAATCAGTCATGCATACGTGCGAAGTATTCTGTGGTTCGGAGACTTGCAACCTCCACTCCATATGTATGTCCTAGCACACCAAGCCACTGATTGATTTGTTCACGGAAAAGGAGTTGATGTGCTAATCCTAGGTCATGCACAAGACTTCAATATCCTCGATTATGATTCCCCACCTGAACTCGGTAGTGTTTTATTGTAAGACTACCATGTGATAATGTTTGTCTAGGACAGCGTGTTCACATGTTTTAGCAGAACCAGCTCATGTTTTGGAGCTTGCTATCGCAGTTCGTCCCTCGAGAATCTCGCAACGTCATCTCGTCGATTTGTGTTGCAAACTTTCATTTTTCTTTCCAGACTTGGTGAGTCTGGAATATCCTGATACCAACCAGATCTGAATCTCAGGCAGATATGATGGTTGGAACATTTTCCCAAGAACTATAATATTGGTCCCTCGATAACTGGTAAAGTGGATATCGTGGCCAACACACCCAGCCGGAAGACCTATTATTGTAGTATCTTGATTGAAGAAGTTGGCCACCTCCCCATAGGGATTTCGTAGGGTTTACTCCCTAGTTGCCCCTATGGATTTCTGTGTTCCGAAGTCCGACCTTTTACTTGATGTTCTAGATATCAAACCATATCTATGGGTGGATTACGCTAGCACATCAAGGAGAACATTAGAAGCGGAGTGCTGAATGTCTCTCGGTCGATCATCCAGATTTTATTTCCTTGGCCTCGCTAAGGTGAAATCTGAGAAAGTGTTATCTTCCTATGCATCTGCATCGTCCATCGTTGTTCATCATGGTGGTATGTTGTGTTGCCAGGATCCTTGACACGGATGTTGGTAAAACCTTGATGAATATGGAAATACTCAAGTTCTTGAGAGCACGCACAAGCGCTACGTGTTATCATCGACACTAACTGGGTTGCTCTCAGTTTCCTCGGCAATGCTATGACTTATTCAAACAATGAATTCACTCTCTGTTGTTGGGTTCTTCCGCAGTTACCAGAATCATTCCCAGCATTTGCATTTTGTTCCCAGCTTGCACCATCAATGTGCCATTCTACCATGGGTCTCTTCCATTTCCGGTGATAAGCAAATTCATCCATTGCGTTGTCTTCAACAAGGTAATCCACATCATCCAAGTCCGAGTATGCCATTCTACCGACCCCCTTCAAACGATCGCTCGAGAATTGCCTTAGGCTGGTTTTAAGAGTTACAATGATCCCTGAATCAAAGGTAATTCTTTTTGCCACTTAAGGGGATATATCTACGAGTCACCATTCCTAAGATGCCTCGTTGTGGTATCATGGCAACTCAACTCCTCGCTACGTTGACAATCGATTACCACCTTCTTAAGCGTGAAATTGTTGTCTACCTAGCGAACCTTCGTCATCTGCTTCACTCCATTCCTATGGATGTGTGCTTCGCCTCTCAGCTCGAGAGATGTTGCTATGTCACATTCCGGGAGTTAATCCTGAGTTGTTCGATCTTCGAGAAGACCGATCCTTCTAGAGTTTTCCTTTCCTCTTCTTGTCATGATTAGCTGGAGTTCTCAGAGCAAGACGACAAGACAAAGATGGTGTTCAAATCAACGTTCATTTGAAGTGCAACCTGGATCGTGAAGATTATACTAGTCTGCGTTACCCTTCACCTTACCCTACGCTTGAATCTCGAGACGAGATTCTTGTTTAGTGGGGGTGAGTTGTCACATCCCTAGTTGCTGGTAGTACTCTAGGCTAGCTTCATGTGTGCATCATGTCTATATTTTCGAAGCTTGAATTGAGGAATTTTGGAAGCCTCAAAAACTTAAATAAAAGAGGGGCAAAAACCCTAGAAATCTCATTCATTGCTCCAAAATGCTCTTCTTAAATGTTTGATAATTTTTGGTAAGGGTTCTGGTCCCAACCAAAATATTGAACATTTTTAAGGAATTATTTTTGGGACTTTGGATTTAATTCATTAGCTATTTGAATTTGAATTATATTCTTATAATTAGAATATAATTTCAAATACCCCTGAAATATTTTATAAGCTTCTGGAAAAGTCCATCTAGCAATATAAAATATTCAGAGGAGTTTTTGGCATTGTTTGAATTATTTTAAATTCAAAACAGTGGAAAAATAAATTAAATAAACAAAACAGAAGAGAAAAAAAACAGAACAGAAATAAATAGAAAGGGAGAGAAGGCCACCTGGGCCACTTACCTGGCGCCACTTACCTGGCCCAGCTCCATCTGGCCGGCCCAGCCCACCTCCTCCCCCTTGTCATCTTCCTCCTCTGCCAGGAGGACGAACAGAGGCGAGGCGTGGCGCGCGCCCGAGAGGCCTCGGCCACCTCCTGCTTCCACCGAGGCGTTCCCGAGCCTCCCCCTCACGCCACCACGATGCCACGAACCCCCCCTGGTGGCCCTCTCTCCTCTCCCTCACTCGCTGCTCTCTTCCCCTCTCCCTCTTCGTTCTTCGCCGAACAGAGAGCCGCCGCCGTTGTTCGCTGCCACCACGCCCACCATGCTCCTCTCGCCTCCCCGTGTAGTCTGCAAACTCCGCCACCGCCTGTTACGTCGCCTCGAGCAAGCTCCGAGCGCTCGGACGCCCCAACTCGACCGCATCGACTCGTCTTCAAGCTTCGGTCGCCGGAGATCGCCGTCGCTGTCCCGTCGCCCCAAGCCTTCCCCGAGCACGCCGACCGTCTCATCGTGATCTCTGTGAGCCCCTGCTTCGTTTCCCCCTAACCCCATGTCCGATTTCGAGCTCCAGCCGCTCCCTCCACCGGAGCCGAGACGCTCCGCCGCACGGGCTCGTCGCCGGTGAAGCCCCGGTGACCTTTTGGTCCCACACATGCGTCCGTTGCACTCGTTACGTCCCGTAGAGTAAAACTAGCGCGACAACCGTCTCGTTTGCACACCGCAGCGCCGGTCTCGCGAACCCCCGAGCTCCGGCCGCCGCCGGGGTCGATGTCGCGCTCAACTCCGGCCACCCCACGCCCTCTCGTGGGTCCCCCTGGATGCGTGGGAGCACGGGCTCACCCTTGGTGCCCTCAGCGCGACCAGCCGCGGGCTGTAGCACCGTCCCGAGCAACTCCGGCGAGGTCTCGCCGTCGCCGTGGTCGCCGGCGTCACTTGCTGACGTGGCTGGCTTAGTTAGCCACTAATCACCGCACCGTGTCACTGGCACTGGGCCCCACGCCTTAATTAATCTTAGTTTATTTTCTGTTTAGTTTAACTAACCACATGGGCCCCACCCGTCAGCTTTGACCACGCTGACATGGACGTTGACCGACCCCACACGTCAGTATTGACCTGCTGACGTGTCTGTTGACCCGGCCCCACCTGCCATTGACACTAACCAGCCTCAGTCACTGACCAGTGGACCCCACTGGTCAGGTTTGACCACCAGCAGCGTCTGTTGACCTGCTGACGTCACAGTGACGTGGTGCTGACGCCATAATCATTTCTGGATTTAATATTAATCAGGAAATTCCAGAAAATAGCTAAAACTTCAATAAATCATAGAAAATTAACCGTAACTCCAAATTAAATAATTTATATATGAAAAATTATCAGAAAAATTCAAGGATTCCATCTGTACCATTTTCATGCATGTTAGAACAACTTATCACTACTGTTTAGGGCAAATGAAGTGTATGACATTTAAATAACCACATATGGAGTTTGAATTTGAATCTTGGATTCAAACCAACTTCATTTAATCTGGTTTTAGGTGCATTAGCCCAAAACACATTCATATTGCCGTGTCATAGCAGGCATCATATTGTGCACTGCATTGATCGTGTTTTTTTCTATATTTGCCGGTAATTGTCCCCTCTCGATAGACGTGTACCGACGATGTGATCGATGACACCGATGAAGAGCTATATTATCTTCAGAAGTGCCAGGCAAGCAAAACCCCCTTGTTTATTCCGATAAAATCCCACTCTCTCGCTCCTGCTCTCTATTACTGCATTAGGACAATAACGATTCAACTGTTACTTGCTGCGGTAGCTGAACCCCTTTATCCTTTGCATGACCTGTCATTCCACAGTAAATAGATGAAACCCACTAGCATGAGTAGGAGTTGTTTGAGCCCTGTTGTGCCTACTCATTCATGTTTGTTTGTCATGCCTGCTATTGCTTAGAGTTGAGTCAGGTCTGATTCATCGGGGATGAATCAGAGGCGTGTGAACATGTCCTACTATGTGTGAGCTAAGTGTGTGAACACGATTTGGTAAAGGTAGCGGTGAGAGGCCATGTAGGAGTACATGGTGGGTTGTCTCATTGCAGCCGTCCTCAGGAACTGAGTTCTGTGTTTGTGATCCATGACCAGCTACTACCACACATTGGAATGCTTAAGTGCCCCTCTCGACTTATTAATCAACTTGATCTCTGTCCAGGAGTTGCAACTAGTTTCTGGTGTTTGTAGGTAGTGTTAGTAGTCTACCAAGTGGCACCCGGTACAGGTGGGCTTGGGACAGACTAGGCACAGTGGCCCGGTGTACCAAGTGGCACCCGGATGGTGGGCTTGGGAACCCTGCTCACATCGTTTGGGGCCGTGAGCGACACCCCGGCCGGATCTCCTTGCGGATGGAACCCGAATAGGCGATAAACCTGGACTAGAGACTTGTTCGGTTAGTCAGGTCGTGGCCGACTCCCTCGCCCGGCTTCCGCTTGAAGGTTGCCGAGGTACATGACGTGTACAGGGCGGTAAGTGGCGGGAGCGTGTGTGAAGAAGTACACCCCTGCAGGGTTATCATTATCTATTCGAATAGCCGGATTCCTCGGATATGGAAACTTGGACCCCTTGCATAGTTCATAGACAAGTGAAAGTGGATACTCTAAAATACGCAAGATAAGCGTGAGTGCTATGGATGGCGTTCTCGTAGGGAGACGGGAGCGGATCCATAGTGGTGTATTGATATGGTGAATATGTGGACTCGTGTGCGCCACTGCAAAAGAGTTACTTGCAATCGTAGTTCAGGATAGCCACCGAGTCAAAGCTGGCTTGCTGCAGTTAAACCCCACCACCCCTTTGTTGATAATGATGCATATGTAGTTAGTTCTGATGTAAGTCTTGCTGGGTACATTTGTACTCACGTTTGCCTATTTTATGTTTTTGCAGAGAGACTTCAGTCTCACTAGTAGTTCCGCGTGGACTTCGACGTTTAGCTTGTTACCTCAGCTACGATCTTGTGCCCTCGGCAGGATCTGGTAGATAGTCAGGCTTCTCAGCCTTTTTCATTTATAGATGTCTGTACTCAGACATGATAGCTTCCGCTTGTGCTTTGATTTGTATGCTCTGAGTGTTGGGTCATGAGACCCATGTTTGTAATATCTCGCTCCTCGGAGCCTATTGAATAATTACTTGAGTTGTAGAGTCATGTTGTGATGCCATGTTGTATCTGCACATATCGAGCATATTGTGTGTATGTTGTTGAAATGCTTGGTATGTGTGGGATCTGACTATCTAGTTGTTTATCCTTAGTAGCCTCTCTTACCGGGAAATGTCTCCTAGTGTTTCCACTGAGCCATGGTAGCTTGCTACTGCTCCGGAACACTTAGGCTGGCCGGCATGTGTCCTTCTTTGTTACTGTGTCTGTCCCTTCGGGGAAATGTCAGGCGCTGAATACCGGAGTCCTGTTAGCCCGCTACAGCTCGGTTCACCAGAGTCCTGCTAGCCCAGTGCTACAGCCTGGATTCACTCGCTGATGACCGACACGTTCGATGCTGGGTCATGGATGCCTGTCCCTGTAAGTCTGTGCCACTTTGGGTTTACGACTAGCCATGTCAGCCCGGGCTCCTTATCATATGGATGCTAGCGACACTGTCATATACGTGTGCCAAAAGGCGCAAACGGTCCCAGGCTAAGGTAAGGCGACACCCGTGGGAATACCGTGCGTGAGGCCGCAAAGTGATATGAGGTGTTACATGCTAGATTGATGTGGCATTGAGTCGGGGTCCTGACAGCGTTGGTATCAGAGCTTGACTGCCTGTAGGATTACCAAGCCAAACTGGTCGAAGTTGAGTCTAGAAATTCTTTAGTTATATAAGGGAATTGATTGTGGGATGGAACGTAAGGCTCTTTTTACTCCTTATACCTCATGGCCTTCTGATCTGAGTCATCATCTTCTCTTCTACGGGGATTAAGAACTAGGCTATCTCTTCTTTCTATCAGGATCACGTGTTACTAGTCCGCAGACTTATAAGATTGTTGGATTTAAGTCTCAATTCAGTTCCTACTATCTTCCGTATGTTAATTGTTGATCTCAAAACCTTGATATTGTGCTTCTGAGTGGTTATGCCACCATTTTTGTGAATGTCTCAAATCTTTTCTGAGCATTTACAGCCGTTATGCTGTCCGAGTCATTCCAGGTTTCTAAGTAGTCTGATGCATTTGCAAATCCTTTCTTCCCGTTTCAATGTTCCCATGGGCCAGATTAACCACACTAATCAGTGAGTTGAGGTACTCCGTTACCTTGACATATATGTTGGAGATATTATTATGACCCTAGGTGTCTTAGGGGATCATCTAGTAATTTAGCCATGATTTGTATCCCCAGTGTGATGATTCTGGCCATTATTTTTGAAAGCATCCCGTGATGTTATTAGTTAGTAGGCATTCTATTTCTGGGTTTTGAACCCGAGATTCACTCTACCTACTTCATGTTGATAGTAATTGCTAGTGCCTTTAGGATATTAGTAACCTTTGCGATAGTCCTTGAAGTCCGTGGTATTTCCTTCTTCCAAATACCATGAACCACTTACGGCAAAAGTTTGTTGGATCAAAAGATCACAACAGGAGTGCTCTCGATGGGTTCTCCATTCATAATTGTGACTCTGCCTGTCCTACCTTTCTGCATGGGTTATCTGGAAGAAATGTTTCGACATACTAATCTATGCATCCACAACTCAGAAAATTATATGTTCCTTTGAGTTGTCCCTCTTTAGTTGTCTACTGACCTTCGTCTATCAATTGATAGTCAAGGGTATGCATACATTCGTTTATCGATGCCTATTACCCTTGTGGTCCGTCAAGCCATTCTGTCCTGAATGACTTGGAGAAACAAACTCCAGTACCTCTTCCATATCCAGGATTGGGTCAAAGAAGTTGTGCTCCGCAGATCAAATTGCTAATCCAGCTTTTGTTCTGTTCTACCTTGGAGTATTACCATCTTTATATCGGGATTGTTATAGGAATTGCACACCATCCTATGAACTCTTGGTACAGTGATACTTCTTGCCATCATTGTTCATTCCTCGGTTCCTGTGTTATTGTAACCAGAATGCCGACAAGTGAGTCGTGGCGTGTGAAATCAATACTCCTAGCAACCTTGTTGCTTGGTAGTTAAAGGACAATAATTTCATTCTTAGCGTGTTGGTTTTTGAATCATCCTTCTAAGACTGATCGTGCTACCTAGTCCTTATTTCGGTGCACCCTTCGATTGATGAGTTAGGATCTTGTCAAGTCCTCACTCATTTGATCATATCGTCTTGCCCTCAAAAGCGAGACTATTCTCGAGCTTAGTAACATATCGGTGGTTCGTGATTTTTCGAAGATCTTCTCGGTAGTATTACCAGGTTGTCACCTGACTGTTATGTTGAGCTCGTGATCAAGTTGGTTTCTTGTGAACCACTCTTTCTCCAAGATCGGTGTTAGATATCCCTGAGCTAGTTGGTTGAGCTAGACAACAACTTGGAGAGTTGGAAGATAAAAGCTTGCCTGACTTAGTTCGTTCCAAAGGGATATTCTTGTGTAGTGTGTGTTGAAGAAAGATGATATCTTCATGGATTGGTCCCTGTGATCAGTTGCTGGACCTATTGTCTCATCAATCCTTTGATTTGAGTGTGGGCTATCATCAAATCAAATCAGTACCAATGATGTTTGTAATGTTGTCTTATTCGTGGTTGATCCCTCGAGCATACACCATTACATCTTTGGTCTGACCAATGCTTTCACCGTGTTCACTTAACTATGGAATTCCTTTTAAAAAGGAAACCTAGATGAATTGTTGTTGAGCCCATTGACAGCATCCTTATCTCCTCCATGATTTTGTTGAACATTAAGCTAGTGTTGGAAACTTTTGAAAGCATTTGTTCATGCTAGCTCATGAAGCATATGTTCGGATGTAAGGAGAGACTTCCTCTAGTTCATGTGCATTGGATGCAAGTTGCCGCCGTGGACTCGAGAAAGTCAATGTTGTTTCCTTTGGAATCATCCCAAATCAGTCATGCATACGTGCGAAGTATTCTGTGGTTCGGAGACTTGCAACCTCCACTCCATATGTATGTCCTAGCACACCAAGCCACTGATTGATTTGTTCACGGAAAAGGAGTTGATGTGCTAATCCTAGGTCATGCACAAGACTTCAATATCCTCGATTATGATTCCCCACCTGAACTCGGTAGTGTTTTATTGTAAGACTACCATGTGATAATGTTTGTCTAGGACAGCGTGTTCACATGTTTTAGCAGAACCAGCTCATGTTTTGGAGCTTGCTATCGCAGTTCGTCCCTCGAGAATCTCGCAACGTCATCTCGTCGATTTGTGTTGCAAACTTTCATTTTTCTTTCCAGACTTGGTGAGTCTGGAATATCCTGACACCAACCAGATCTGAATCTCAGGCAGATATGATGGTTGGAACATTTTCCCAAGAACTATAATATTGGTCCCTCGATAACTGGTAAAGTGGATATCGTGGCCAACACACCCAGCCGGAAGACCTATTATTGTAGTATCTTGATTGAAGAAGTTGGCCACCTCCCCATAGGGATTTCGTAGGGTTTACTCCCTAGTTGCCCCTATGGATTTCTGTGTTCCGAAGTCCGACCTTTTACTTGATGTTCTAGATATCAAACCATATCTATGGGTGGATTACGCTAGCACATCAAGGAGAACATTAGAAGCGGAGTGCTGAATGTCTCTCGGTCGATCATCCAGATTTTATTTCCTTGGCCTCGCTAAGGTGAAATCTGAGAAAGTGTTATCTTCCTATGCATCTGCATCGTCCATCGTTGTTCATCATGGTGGTATGTTGTGTTGCCAGGATCCTTGACACGGATGTTGGTAAAACCTTGATGAATATGGAAATACTCAAGTTCTTGAGAGCACACACAAGCGCTACGTGTTATCATCGGCACTAACTGGGTTGCTCTCAGTTTCCTCGGCAATGCTATGACCTATTCAAACAATGAATTCACTCTCTGTTGTTGGGTTCTTCCCCAGTTACCAGAATCATTCCCAGCATTTGCATTTTGTTCCCAGCTTGCACCGTCAATGTGCCATTCTACCATGGGTCTCTTCCATTTCCGGTGATAAGCAAATTCATCCATTGCGTTGTCTTCAACAAGGTAATCCACATCATCCAAGTCCGAGTATGCCATTCTACCGACCCCCTTCAAACGATCGCTCGAGAATTGCCTTAGGCTGGTTTTAAGAGTTACAATGATCCCTGAATCAAAGGTAATTCTTTTTGCCACTTAAGGGGATATATCTACGAGTCACCATTCCTAAGATGCCTCGTTGTGGTATCATGGCAACTCAACTCCTCGCTACGTTGACAATCGATTACCACCTTCTTAAGCGTGAAATTGTTGTCTACCTAGCGAACCTTCGTCATCTGCTTCACTCCATTCCTATGGATGTGTGCTTCGCCTCTCAGCTCGAGAGATGTTGCTATGTCACATTCCGGGAGTTAATCCTGAGTTGTTCGATCTTCGAGAAGACCGATCCTTCTAGAGTTTTCCTTTCCTCTTCTTGTCATGATTAGCTGGAGTTCTCAGAGCAAGACGACAAGGCAAAGATGGTGTTCAAATCAACGTTCATTTGAAGTGCAACCTGGATCGTGAAGATTATACTAGTCTGCGTTACCCTTCACCTTACCCTACGCTTGAATCTCGAGACGAGATTCTTGTTTAGTGGGGGTGAGTTGTCACATCCCTAGTTGCTGGTAGTACTCTAGGCTAGCTTCATGTGTGCATCATGTCTATATTTTCGAAGCTTGAATTGAGGAATTTTGGAAGCCTCAAAAACTTAAATAAAAGAGGGGCAAAAACCCTAGAAATCTCATTCATTTCTCCAAAATGCTCTTCTTAAATGTTTGATAATTTTTGGTAAGGGTTTTGGTCCCAACCAAAATATTGAACATTTTTAAGGAATTATTTTTGGGACTTTGGATTTAATTCATTAGCTATTTGAATTTGAATTATATTCTTATAATTAGAATATAATTTCAAATACCCCTGAAATATTTTATAAGCTTCTGGAAAAGTCCATCTAGCAATATAAAATATTCAGAGGAGTTTTTGGCATTGTTTGAATTATTTTAAATTCAAAACAGTGGCAAAATAAATTAAATAAACAAAACAGAAGAGAAAAAAAACAGAACAGAAATAAATAGAAAGGGAGAGAAGGCCACCTGGGCCACTTACCTGGCGCCACTTACCTGGCCCAGCTCCATCTGGCCGGCCCAGCCCACCTCCTCCCCCTTGTCATCTTCCTCCTCTGCCAGGAGGACGAACAGAGGCGAGGCGTGGCGCGCGCCCGAGAGGCCTCGGCCACCTCCTGCTTCCACCGAGGCGTTCCCGAGCCTCCCCCTCACGCCACCACGATGCCA
>NC_041380.1:32235407-32245977 GCF_002162155.2 Triticum dicoccoides
CCTCTCTCCTCTCCCTCCCTCGCTGCTCTCTTCCCCTCTCCCTCTTCGTTCTTCGCCAAACAGAGAGCCGCCGCCGTCGTTCGCTGCCACCACGCCCACCATGCTCCTCTCGCCTCCCCGTGTAGTCTGCAAACTCCGCCACCGCCTGTTACATCGCCTCGAGCAAGCTCCGAGCGCTCGGACGCCCCAACTCGACCGCATCGACTCGTCTTCAAGCTTCGGTCGCCGGAGATCGCCGTCGCTGTCCCGTCGCCCCAAGCCTTCCCCGAGCACGCCGACCGTCTCATCGTGATCTCCGTGAGCCCCTGCTTCGTTTCCCCCTAACCCCATGTCCGATTTCGAGCTCCAGCCGCTCCCTCCACCGGAGCCGAGACGCTCCACCGCACGGGCTCGTCGCCGGTGAAGCCCCGGTGACCTTTTGGTCCCACACATGCGTCCGTTGCACTCGTTACGTCCCGTAGAGTAAAACTAGCGCGACAACCGTCTCGTTTGCACACCGCAGCGCCGGTCCCGCGAACCCCCGAGCTCCGGCCGCCGCCGGGGTCGATGCCGCGCTCAACTCCGGCCACCCCACGCCCTCTCGTGGGTCCCCCTGGATGCGCGGGAGCACGGGCTCACCCTTGGTGCCCTCAGCGCGACCAGCCGCGGGCTGTAGCGCCGTCCCGAGCAACTCCGGCGAGGTCTCGCCGTCGCCGTGGTCGCCGGCGTCACTTGCTGACGTGGCTGGCTTAGTTAGCCACTAATCACCGCACCGTGTCACTGGCACTGGGCCCCATGCCTTAATTAATCTTAGTTTATTTTCTGTTTAGTTTAACTAACCACATGGGCCCCACCCGTCAGCTTTGACCACGCTGACATGGACGTTGACCGACCCCACACGTCAGTATTGACCTGCTGACGTGTCTGTTGACCCGGCCCCACCTGCCATTGACACTAACCAGCCTCAGTCACTGACCAGTGGACCCCACTGGTCAGGTTTGACCACCAGCAGCGTCTGTTGACCTGCTGACGTCACAGTGACGTGGTGCTGACGCCATAATCATTTCTGGATTTAATATTAATCAGGAAATTCCAGAAAATAGCTAAAACTTCAATAAATCATAGAAAATTAACCGTAACTCCAAATTAAATAATTTATATATGAAAAATTATCAGAAAAATTCAAGGATTCCATCTGTACCATTTTCATGCATGTTAGAACAACTTATCACTACTGTTTAGGGCAAATGAAGTGTATGACATTTAAATAACCACATATGGAGTTTGAATTTGAATCTTGGATTCAAACCAACTTCATTTAATCTGGTTTTAGGTGCATTAGCCCAAAACACATTCATATTGCCATGTCATAGCATGCATCATATTGTGCATTGCATTGATCGTGTTTTTTTCTGTATTTGCCGGTAATTGTCCCCTCTCGATAGACGTGTACCGACGATGTGATCGATGACACCGATGAAGAGCTATATTATCTTCAGAAGTGCCAGGCAAGCAAAACCCCCTTGTTCATTCCGATAAAATCCCACTCTCTCGCTCCTGTTCTCTATTACTGCATTAGGACAATAACGATTCAACTGTTACTTGCTGCGGTAGCTGAACCCCTTTATCCTTTGCATGACCTGTCATTCCACAGTAAATAGATGAAACCCACTAGCATGAGTAGGAGTTGTTTGAGCCCTGTTGTGCCTACTCATTCATGTTTGTTTGTCATGCCTGCTATTGCTTAGAGTTGAGTCAGGTCTGATTCATCGGGGATGAATCAGAGGCGTGTGAACATGTCCTACTATGTGTGAGCTAAGTGTGTGAACACGATTTGGTAAAGGTAGCGGTGAGAGGCCATGTAGGAGTACATGGTGGGTTGTCTCATTGCAGCCGTCCTCAGGAACTGAGCTCTGTGTTTGTGATCCATGACCAGCTACTACCACACATTGGAATGCTTAAGTTCCCCTCTCGACTTATTAATCAACATGATCTCTGTCCAGGAGTTGCAACTAGTTTCTGGTGTTTGTAGGTAGTGTTAGTAGTCTACCAAGTGGCACCCGGTACAGGTGGGCTTGGGACAGACTAGGCACAGTGGCACGGTGTACCAAGTGGCACCCGGATGGTGGGCTTGGGAACCCTGCTCACATCGTTTGGGGCCGTGAGCGACACCCCGGCCGGATCTCCTTGCGGATGGAACCCGAATAGGCGATAAACCTGGACTAGAGACTTGTTCGGTTAGTCAGGTCGTGGCCGACTCCCTCGCCCGGCTTCCGCTTGAAGGTTGCCGAGGTACATGACGTGTACAGGGCGGTAAGTGGCGGGAGCGTGTGTGAAGAAGTACACCCCTGCAGGGTTATCATTATCTATTCGAATAGCCGGATTCCTCGGATATGGAAACTTGGACCCCTTGCATAGTTCATAGACAAGTGAAAGTGGATACTCTAAAATACGCAAGATAAGCGTGAGTGCTATGGATGGCGTTCTCGTAGGGAGACGGGAGCGGATCCATAGTGGTGTATTGGTTGGTGAATATGTGGACTCGTGTGCGCCACCTCAAAAGAGTTACTTGCAGTCGTAGTTCAGGTTAGCCACCGAGTCAAAGCTGGCTTGCTGCAGTCAAACTCCACCATCCCCTCTGTTGATAATGATGCATGTGTAGATAGATCTTATGTAAGTCTTGCTGGGTACATTTGTACTCACGTTTGCCTATTTTATGTTTTGCAGAGAGACTTCAGTCTCACTAGTAGTTCCGCTTGGACTTCGACGTTTAGCTTGATACCTCAGCTACGATCTTGTGCCCTCGGCAGGATCTGATAGATAGTCAGGCTTCTCAGCCTTTTTCATTTATAGATGTCTGTACTCAGACATGATAGCGTCCGTTTGTGCTTTGACTTGTATGCTCTGATTGTTGGGTCATGAGACTCATGTTTGTAATGTCTCGCTCCTCGGAGCCTATTGAATAAATACTTGAGTCGTAGAGTCATTTTGTGATGCCATGTTGTATTGCACATATCGAGCATATTGTGTGTATGTTATTGAAATGCTTGGTATGTGTGGGATCTGACTATCTAGTTGTTTATCTTTAGTAGCCTCTCTTACCGGGAAATGTCTCCTAGTGTTTCCACCGAGCCATGGTAGCTTGCTACTGCTCCGGAACACTTAGGCTGGCCGGCATGTGTCCTTCTTCGTTCCTGTGTCTGTCCCTTCGGGGAAATGTCACGCGATGAATACCGGAGTCCTGTTAGCCCGCTACAGCCCGGTTCACCGGAGTCCTGCTAGCCCAGTGCTACAGCCTGGATTCACTCGCTGATGACCGACACGTTCGATGCTGGGTCATGGATGCCTGTCCCTGTAAGTCTGTGCCACTTTGGGTTTACGACTAGCCATGTCAGCCCGGGCTCCTTATCATATGGATGCTAGCGACACTGTCATATACGTGTGCCAAAAGGCGCAAACGGTCCCGGGCTAAGGTAAGGCGACACCCGTGGGAATACCGTGCGTGAGGCCGCAAAGTGATATGAGGTGTTACATGCTAGATCGATGTGGCATTGAGTCGGGGTCCTGACAACAGGAGTGTTGTGTGAATTTTTGTGATTTTTCAGGGTTCGTTTGGACATTTTTGTGCATTAACTGAGTTTTCAATGCGTTTATGTGCATAATTCAAATGTGAACTACATGCACATGCTCAAGTGCATATAAATTGGTTGAAAAATCAAATTTGTGTCCTTGGGTGCATGCTTAGGTCACATGCAAGAAATGGGCATGAATTTCAAACACCAATGCCCCGTTGATTCCGGCAAAACATTGAGATGCCTGGTTTTTTAATTCTAGTAAATCCAAAACTCGTCTGAAATTCATGAAACTTGGCATGCTATCATGGAGCCGCATCAACATGCCATGGTACAAATTTTGTCCCATTTGGGGCAGGTTTGGGTATATGCTTCTCACAAACCGGAGCTTCTCACAATAAGCTTGATGGTTTTCGGTAGGGAACGTCCCACCTTTGGGTACGAAATTATATCCATTGCCTCTTATTGCTTTCAAATTTTTTCTTGTGTCAAGATAGAACAACAGGAGTGTTGTGTGAATTTTTGTGATTTTTCGGGGTTCGTTTGGACATTTTTATGTATTAACTGAGTTTTCAATGCATTTATGTGCATAATTCAAATTTGAACTACATGCACATGCTCCAGTGCATATAAATTGGTTGAAAATCAAATATGTGTCCTTGGGTGCATGCTTACGTCCCATGCAAGAAATGGGCATGAATTTCAAACACCATGGCACCGTTGATTGCCGGCAAAACATTGAGATGCCTTGTTTTTAAATTCTAGTAAATCCAAAATCCAGTTAACCATTCATGTGACGCCACGTGTCTTGGTTTTAATGGCTGTAAGAGGTACCGTGCGGACAGCTACTTGACCTTGACTGAAATGTGCCGAGCAGGATTTCTGCAGCTCTTGATCACAAACGATTTAGATATTACACCCGTATGCAAAGTGAGAGTAGCGCAGGATTTGTGCATCCCTTCAACGCAAACGGTTGTTCTAGGTGACCCGTGTGCAACCACGTACAAACAATTTGGTAAGATTTGCATCTTGGTATGTTGCCATTTGTCAAACTGGAAAGACTTACATTTGTTGATCTAGTAACGTTGCCATTTGTCAATCCTTGTAACACTGCGATTTGTCAAAATATGCAGCTAGAAATCATTAGCACTATGTAATCTTTGCAACTAAAATTCAATAATTAAGCATAGATTTCATTCATAGATTAAGCAGTTGTTCTTAATTTATACAAACAGTTCAACTCGACAGCTGAACCGACCAAACTTCTCCCCAATTGTTGCCAACCAAGTACTGAAATAGCTAGTTCAGCTATATATACTAGCTAATTTTAAGTACGTTGTACAGTTCGACCACACAACTATAGTCACATGAACTGAACAAAATAGCCCCTAAATACTACTACTACCACGGAGGGGCTTTGTGCTACTTCTCCCAGCCTCTCCTCTGCCGAGCGCGCTCAGTGAGAGGCAGAGGAGGAGGAGGAGCCTACTGACGAGCCAGAGAAATGCAATACGGTGCCTGCCGCTTCTGCATGTTCAGCGAAGGTCTCCAGCTCAAACGCCCACTGCCACTCCAGATGATCCTTCTCGAAGCGGCCGGACTGCTCGTAGATCTCCTGATTCATCGCCTCTGAGTCGGCGTGTGCTGCGGCCACGACTGTGGTAAGGCTCTTTGCGTGCTCGACGAGGCGCTCCTCCTCCTCCCACAGGAACTCGATGTTCACTACTAGGGAAAAGGGTAGCAGCAGCGCGGGTTCTACGTATATCAGTAGCACGGGGACCTGCGCTACTAATAAGGCGCTACAGCTAACCCATAGCAGTAGCGCGTGCACACCCGCTCTACTGCTATAAAAGTGTAGCAGCAGCGCGCTTTGTGGAAGCTCGCTACTGCTAATAGCTGTAGCGCTCTTTGCCTGGACGCGCTACTGCTACTGTGGCGCTACTGCTAACTTTTCTCCACTCGCTACTGCTAATTTTAGTAGTTTTTGTTTTTTTCTGCATATTTGTTTTGTATTTGAACAGGCTTTATAGAAGAATCTTTAGCAGATACAAATGTCATCATGATACACATACAAATGGCTACGAGACCACAAATGTAATCATATCATATACGTAGAAATAGTCTGATCATAATCATCATCCAACACGAAGTGGTATCTCGTCATCATCTCAAAAATAGCAATACATGCAAGTCTCGAATACTTGCAACTACAACGTCATCCATCTAAACAATGGTATACGCGAGAAGAGCTATCACTATGAGTGAGAGCGGAACTATGCAGTACATGAGGTGGCGGTTACGAGTCCTGTCTTGCGCTTGCATGAACCTCAAGTAACTAGCTTCGGCTTCTTGTCTGGTTTTGAAGCCTTTATGGCTGGCGCCCGAGACCCCATTCACTTGCGCCTGACACTCAAGCCACTCGTTGTACACCCCCGGAACCTTCCCTTTGTACATGACATAGCACCGCCATCTCGCCATCAAGAAACTAGGTACCTGTTAGAGATGCATATTCATCAAGAGGATGTACAATCATATGCAACAAAATATATTAGAGCAACACGAAAAAGAAAAGGTTAATTAGCAACTAGATGCAACATACAGTAGGCAAACTAATTAACTAGAGGTACACAGGTCATCGTACCCAAACAAACAAAGCAGCGTTACGCAAGTTCGGCACGGACTGTGGACATCACAAAGTTTCATCACTACATAAAGTATACAAGTTCAACCGACACATATCATCATCATCGGCATCGTAAATCACTAGAAGTTCCATCCTTCCATATCATCGAGGATGGACCCTAGCTTCTTGAATGGCGTGAGTTCTTGGCACTGCATGCCTACGCGAGTTCGAACGTCAGCTCGTGATATAGGACCGTGGTGGAACATCCCCTTCTCATCGACGACTTCTTTCATGATGATCGTCGCAATGTCCCTTTGGATGCGAAAGAAGTCATCTCTAAGTTTATAATCCGCTTCTCCATGAGATTCTAGCCACTTGTGGATATGATCATCATTTCTGCTTGTCATGCAAAGCTTTTGGTGATCCATGTTGAACTCAATCATGAGATGGAGGATGTAGAATCCATCCTTCTTGCTTGGTTTTGGGACATGGATGCAACAGAAGTTAGTTTTATGCGCGAAACCCATATTCTTGCTCCTTTGTTTCCTGATCTGCATGTGGCCACCTCTAATGCTGAAGCCTTGGAGAGCATCATCTTGAATATTCATTATGTGGGTGTAGTCCTTCTTCTCATAGTCTCTGGAAGGGTCGAAATACACGGCGTGGGAGACTCGCGGGTAAAGAACGATAAGGACGGTGCGCCCGTTGCTGTGGGGAAAAGATACCTCAAATTATTCTCCATATGAGCAAGAAGGAATGATTGAAATGTACGAAAGGGTTGTCCGGAACTGACTTACTTTGGATGATAAGGCAGGAGGACAGTTTCCTGGTCCTTATTATGTACCATGAAGATTTGGAGGTAGTCCCTAGCAGTTTCACGCTCAAAGTCGCCGAGACTCAAGAAAGACTCGTGCATGTAGTACGGATCCGCCACACAGATTTGCGAGACTTGTTCTCTCTTCATGACGGATCTCATATGTAGCGCAAAAAGGCGGACGATTGTAAAATCGAGCCGCCTTGTCAGAAATATCTCAAAGATATGGTCAAACCGCAGGAACAACACCTCTGCGGGCCGTGTGTCGATGTAGCACTTCCCCTCAGGCACACGAGCTGCATACGTCGGATATCCTGGATCCTTGGAGGCTAGTAGGCTTTTCTCAGTCGACAACACATGGTCGTGCAGTCTCGTGAGATCCCCTAATAGTGCCTCCAATGGTTTCGACGGTAGCATCGGCTCGCCCGTGAGATGGAACATGGCCGCACCTTTCACGGGTACACGCTCTTCAGAATCCAGCATCTTGCTGCTATGTGCTCTGGCTTGTTTGGAGGCAGCTTCTTCCCAGATATCTTCCTCTCCTTTTTCTTTGGCACACCTTCCAGACCCTTCCTTAACCCCTTCCCCAGTGTTCCCGGGCTAAGCACTGTACGACCCTCGGCTAGTTGATCCTGTGTTGAGCTGACATCTTTAGGCGTGTCCTGTGAGGATTTCATGAAGAGATACTTTTTGCAATCCCTGCTACGACCTTCCTGCCCGGGCAGATCATCCATATCCTCATTAGCATGCTGATAGCCTGATTCGTCATATGGTTGACTCATCATATCTATGTCACAGTCATACGCGTTTGTATTGAGGAAACCCATTGGGTCAACCTCCGTCTCATCATCCATTCTATATTCTACAGGGCCGATTACATTAGCCAGTACTATTGCACCCCCTTCATCACATCGTCCGCCGCTCTCACCCGGCACTATAGGAGCTGGTAATTGCGTAGGCGGGGTGGTGGTCTCCGCACATGGTTGTTGATGTGTGGTTATTGGTGTGCTCTCGGCCGGCTCCAGACGAATAAGATTCTTCGGCCATAGTAGCACCCAACCCTTGCAGTTTCCAATCCGCGGTGGGGTCTCATCGTCCTCTCCCACGGGGTGTATTGGAGGAGGCAAATGCTCGTGCCCCGATTTCACACTGGACAAGTTAACTCTGAAGTGCCCAGCGGGGATCGGGTGGTTGTGGAACATGGGTTGCAAGGGGTTCATTATCATCCCCTTTCCCACGTCCACCTTCTATCCTTTGATCAAGTAGAGTATGGTGCACGTGGTTTCTTCGGCCTGCAAACACATGTCTATGGCGTAAAACATCCGAAAGGCAACGAAAATGGAATATTCTATATATATATGTTGGTGCAACATGTAATTACCGTGAGGGCGTCGAGCTCAGCCAAAGACGAAGGCCCACCTAGCACGCCAGAGACTGAGGACGGGATGCTATGAGCGGGAGCGACTGCGAGAGGAGGCCCGGTTGCGTGAGCAAGTGATAGTGCGGTGGTGTTGTTGTTCATGGAGTTGCTCCCAACGAAACTGGGCAACAGGAAATCATGTACCATCTTTTCTGGATTTTCCTTCGTCCAATTGATGATAGTTGGAGCCAAGTTAGTAGCGAAATCATTTCTGCAGGCAGTTACAGCTGCATTGACTGCTTGCTGTAGCAACTCATTTTTCTCCTCGGCTGTTTTTTTCACGTCCTCGGCTGCTTTTTTCTCGAACGCAAGCTTCACCTTCTCGTCGATGTCCGCCTGACTAAAATTCTTTTTCTGCTTCTTGGCCTCCAGGCCCTCGTTGTAAAACACCTTCCACGTGGCACCGTCTCCAGCACCGTGCACACGACCATATTGCATCCGCTGGCCCAAAGGGAGTCCCTTAAGTTTGTTCAAGGCCCGGTTGAGAGGGGTGTCCCACTTGGGCCTCATCGGAGAAGTAGGGCTTTCGGCTGCAAGCTGGTGTTGCTTCTCCTGCAGAAGAAGCGTGAACCGTTTAGGAATGTGTAGTCGACTAGATGTGGAGCTAAATGTAAGGTGGTAAAAGAATAATTACCAGTAGTCTAATCAATTTCCTCGTGATCTGGTCCGTGTAAAAACCTTCTTTTCCTTGTCCCACTTGTAGCTGGCCCTGATGAAGTCATGCTCGAAGGGGTTGGTGAACTTCGCGAAGGGTCTGGGATACCGGCGGCTTCACGTTCCATGTCCTGCTTATCCCATATGGGCCTTTTACCGAGGTAGCCATGGCTTCCAAGGCAATGCGTCCCCGTGTTCCTTTCCTGAAGGCTATTGAATTTCGCAGCCTTAGCCTTGGCTGCCTCGGTAGCGCAAGTGTCCTTGAACTTTTCGAACTCCTCTTCCGTAAGTGTCGGATTTTCCTCCAAAATCTTGGACAGGGGTTCCTCAGCCTCAATAGCTCGTTTCACCCTCCCTTTTCAGGAGGCCAAATCATTGCTGAACATGCCCATCGCCTGATTGTTAATCTTTTTCATCTTCGGATCATCCCACGGTTGTTCTATGTTATCATCCCGGTCGGGGAACTTGAATCTCTTGTGCAACTTCGTCAGGAGCAACTGCATCAAATGTTCTTTCCTTCTTAAGTCATCGTCGTTGATGCTCGCGCATTCCCGTAGGATGCATCCTACTTGGTTCCCATTACACTTGCGAGGTTCTTCCGGCTCTAATGGCTCACATTTGCCAGGTGCCATCTTCATGATCACCAGTCGTAAAATCCCTAGTTTGATAAGTTTTCGTATCCTCTACTTTTTCTGCTTCTTCTGCTTCTTCTTTTCGGTAGCGGCATCGATGCGGGTACCTTCCCCGCCGGTATCTTCCTCGCCAGTACCTTCCCCACCGGTCTTGGTGCCGCCATCGGTGCCGGCGCCGTCTGTGTCGATGTTGGCATCAGTACCATCATTGAGGCCGACCTGCAAAAACTTGACTTTGCATTTTCTTAGCAGTCAAATAGTAAAGGTACCCTTGTTCACCCTCATAATCCATATCGTCTGCATCTTGGTCAGAATACCCAGTTTCTTCGTTGTTCGACATGTTTCCTATGATTAAGTATCCTCGTTTAATTCTAAAACTATGAAGAAAAATGAGAAATGACATAAAAAAGAAATCTATGTTTGCCGGAATGTCGTTTCCCAGCACTCGATATGCCTACTATCTAGCACAAATCATGCCAAAATTCACGAAAAATTTCGGCATGACCTTTGCTAAAAAATGGACATATCGAGCGCCTGAAATTCACCGGAACAGAAATGAATCAACATTCCGTCATAACATAGGCCACTCGGATCATTTACCCTGCACATAATCATCATGTCCAAATGACACGTCCAAATGTCCAAATATGACATGTCCAAAACATCACATGTCCACATATCACATGTCCACTTCAAATTTGCATATAAAAGGAAGAAAAATATAGATTTTGAAGAAAAAACCTAGCTAAATTCATAACTAAATATATAACCTAATTAATCATCTGCCCTAACTAAAACCTAACTAAATTAACCAAAAAACCTAGCTACCAGAGAGAGGAGGAGAGGTGGGGGGCTTACAGAGGTTGGGAGGGGTCG
>NC_041380.1:32246189-32256831 GCF_002162155.2 Triticum dicoccoides
ATGGGAGAGCGCCGGGGCCGAAGCCAGGGTCGGGGTCAGGGGCCGAAGCCGGGGTCGAGGTCGGGGGCCGGAGCCGGGGTCGGGGTCGGGGGCCAGAGCCGGCGTCGGGGTCGGTCGGCGTCGGGTCGGGGCGAGCGCAGAGGCGCGGCGAGGGCTTCGGCGGCGCGACGGGGGAAGAGAGAGTGTGGGGATTTGGGGGAAAAGAGGCGGGATGGAGAGAGGAGCGTGGATTTTCGGGGTTAAGTTTGCATAGTAGTAGCACGTTTAGGGAAAACGCGCTGTAGCTACTCCAGGTAGCTATAGCGGTTTCATGTAGAAACCGCTACTGCTACCTTGACTAGCTGTAGTTCTTTTCTCAAAAGAGTGCTGCTGCTATAATCAGTACCTATATAACAGTTTTCCTGTTTGTTTCCTTCTATTTTCTTTTCCTTTATTTTCTCTCACTTTTTTTCCGAGAGCAGTTAACGAAGGGAATTGAAGGCGATATATATTGCATCATTTGAGGGTTAAATATGTATAAAAAATAGGAACAAACATATTACATCATTGGACCCATGAATAATAATGGCTAAGTGTGTATACAAAATAGGAACATATATATTACATCATTTGACCGATAACATACGGTTCCTCAGCGTTGACGTTTTCGTTTTCGAGTCAGCTTCTTTCCCTTCTTGTTCGTTGAAGAATAATTGAGCCCCTCATTGTGACTTTGCCTTTTCCATGGAGTACGATTTTTTTAGGTAATGTAGTATTGATTCTTCTTTTGACGTATACTTCATCATCATCATCATCTTCCCTCATTGGGTTGCCGTACTGATCGTAGTCTTCCTCGTTGGCGACTCCATCCATTCCAATGATGTTCCTTTTGCCTCTCCTCATGACAACACGGCTGGGATTGCGCGGGTCGGTTATGAAGAAGCATTGTGTCACGTGCTTAGCATGTACCCATGGCTTATTTTTTGCGATAGCGTTCACGGTAGCGCTCTTGGCGTTGGGTATAGTAATGGTAGTGAAATTCCGGTTTTCTCTTTCGACATTCTTAGCCCATCTGACACGGAACATCGTCGTGTTGTGCAGTATAGAGTAGTCTAGCTCCCAGATCTCCTCGACCCTTCCGTAAAATCTTTCAGTTGCACCGTTGTCGCTTCCGGTCATGCATTCCATCGTCACCCCTGAGTTTTGATCATCACTGTCCATATCTTTGGCCTCCGTGTAGAACGTGTATCCGTTGATATCGTATGCCTGATAGGTTAGGAGGTTGGGCGAGGGGCCATGTGCTAAGGCATATATGAGCAATCCGTGCTTAGAGCCTGTCGTGGTTCCATGTCTGACAGTAGTGTAGGGGGATAAGTATGGAGAGGCAAGATCTTAGCTATGGAGAAGTTGTAAGAACGCAAGGTTTACAAGTTCAGGCCCTTCTCGGAGGAAGTAATAGCCCTACGTCTCAGAGCCCGGAGGCGGTCGACTGGATTATGAGAGTATGAATTACAGGGGTGCGAACCCTTTACACTGAGGAGGGGGGTGGCTTATATAGAGTCCGCCAGACCCCTCCGGCCCTTAGTTATGCGGGTTTTAAGTACATTAAGGTCGGGCGTTATTGGTAACGCCCCTAATAAAGTGCTATGATGACCATAAAAGCTACTTAATGACCGACCGTTAGCGTGTGGAGTGACTTTAGGTCTCCTGGCCGTCGGGTGGTTGGATCTTGGTTGAGTGGTTGCTTCTTGGTCGAGTGTCTTTGAGTCCGTCGAGTGAAACACCGCCAAGTTGATTGAAATGTGATTTCTTCTGGAGGTGTCCTTGGGTAGGTCAGTTTGGACAGGTCCATGGCCCTACCCTAGGTACATAGCTTCATCATTAGCCCCCGAATGGATCGAGGTTTGAGTGGGAAAGGGTTTGAGCACATCTCCGACTCATTTTTCATGTCGTGAGCATACCTTGTTTCGGATCAATGGACCAGAGTGATGACAACAACTTTCTTTCCAGTCGCCTTGATCCATTCTTAGGTTTTGTCAAGTGAGTTCTTATACTTGAAGAGTTCTGAGTGATAGTGCGGAGGATATCTTCTGTCCGACGAGTTGTTCTGCAGCCCGCGGATTTCGTGGGATCCAAATTTCGGGAAGCGCGCGGGACGGGAGAGGCCGTAGTAAATGGATGGGATAGCGCGGAGATGCCTCGATCCCCACGCCACCTTTTTCGCCACGTATCGCACGCGCGATCGCCACGGGATTTGGCAGGGCCATCCGGGCCTACCAGTCAGCCACTCGGAAGCAGCCTCATATAAGGTGTTGGGCCGGGGCTTTGTTCCGCACGCCACCATTCTCTCTCTATTTTCTCCCAATTTCTCCGCCACCCTTGCTCCCGTCTCGTCGCCAGATCTCCGCTCGAGCTCGAACTGCCACCATGGGGAAGGACAAGACGGCGGCGCTGGAACGCGCGAAGAAGGCAACCGCGAAGGTGAAGGGCAAGCGGACCAACCGGGGCGGATGCTCGTCGAGGTCCGGCCTGTCGGCGGGCTGGATCCAGGGCGACTGGATCCACTCGGCAATCACGCAGGATGACCTCGACGACCTGGTGGAAGCGGGATTTATCCCCCACAAGTCGGCTCGGCTCCCAGGAGACAAAACTGAGCCGCAGCCCAGAGAGGGTGAGTGCGTCCTCTTAGCAACTCACATAGATCATGGGTTCTCGCTGCCTCCCCACCCTTTCTTCCGGGGTTTTTTGAACTTCTTTGGGGCTCAGCTCCACCATTTTACTCCGAATACCATAGTCTATCTGGCCGCTTTCGTGTCTATGTGCGAAAACTTCTTGGGCTGTCGACCGCACTGGGGGCTCTTCAAACATATCTTCACTTGTCGTTCCCAGTCGGTCAAAAAGACCAAGTCGAGTGACGAGAGGACTCGGGTGATCCAGATGTGCGGTGGTCTGGGGATCCAGATGAGGAGAAAAAGTACCTTCCCAGCGATGATCCTTCCTGACTCGGTCCGGGGCTGGCAGTCGACTTGGTTTTACTGCAAGGATCAGCCGACCCCTGGCCAGTCAACTGGGCTTCCTTCTTTCTCCTTGGCTCGAGTGGAGAAACCTGCTCCCCTGAAGATAGTTCCAGAAGAGAAGGCGCAGGTCAAGGAGCTGGTCGAACGGGTCGTCCAGCTTGTCCGCGACGGAGTGAACAGGATGGATCTGCTGGAGGTCTTTCTCGGTCGGCGCATCCAACCCCTTCAGGCGCGCGATCATTCGATGTGGATGTATTCTGGGCTCGAAGATACCACTCGGATCCACCCGGAGGAGGTCAGTGAGGATACCTTAGAGAGCTGGTTGAGAGGAATCACTGGCAACAAAGACAACCCTCGGGGATCCAGGAGGGTGATTCCATTCAACAACTCGCGTCAGCCGGAGCAGGTATGTTTCTGTAAGTAACTTTCCGACTCTCCATGTGATGTCCCGTTTGCGGTTGACTGAATGTCTTTTGATTGTTATTTTTTCAGGCCCTCATTGAAATGTACTTGATGCCCAATGGAGAGCAAGGGCAAGACTTGGAAGGCGAGGCGAGCGGCGGCAACAGTGGCGAGTGGACTTCTGATGGTGAAGAGGATGGAGAAAGCGAAGACTCAAGCAACGAAGAAGAAGTTGAGTCGCCTCCTCGCAGGGAGAGGCGATCCAAACTTGCCCAAGAACGACCGAGCATCCGTGAAAAGGCGACTGCTCAAGCTGGTCAATCTTTGAAGCGTCCTTGGATCTCTTCACCAACCCCGACCGAGAAAGTGCCCAAGCACCCCAAAGTTGCACAGCCGAAAATCCGGAAGGCGTTGCCGAAGATTAAGATTGACATCCCCGTCGCTTCTGCGTAAGTGTCTTCCTCTGTATACACTCGATGCTCAGTGTCATTTGTTTTTCTTGTTTTAACCAGACAACTTTGGAACTGCCAGCGCTGCCACTTCTAGGACCTCAGCTTATAGGGATGATGATGAGGTGATGGAGGATGCGGTCACGTCAAAATTGGGTATGGCTCCTGCCATACTGTCTTTATTTTGGTCGATTCAACTGCAACGTGTACCATTGGGATATGTGATTTTGACGATTGAACTTTGCATAGCTCTCAACGTTATTGACCTCCCTGATGATGATGAAGAGCCCGAGAGGCCTTTGACAAGGAAAAATAGGCAGGCTCCTACAAGCGAGGCGCCATAGTCGACGCCAAGGACGGAACCAGTCATTCAGGACACTGGCGACGCCAATCGGGGTTCTGTTACCTTTGCTGTGCCACTGTCAAGTGCCTTGCCCTCTTCGTCGACTGCTCAGGCTCCCGTCGACCCACCTTCAGTTTTTGCGACCCATCATGTCCCGGAGGACAAAGCGAATGCTGCCAAGGAAGCCATACGTCAGGCGGGCATCATGATGGAGAAGATGAGGATGGTGCGGGACGCCAGTTGGGCTGCCTACGACGCCAGCTCGGCCCTCCAAAGCAATGTTCAGGTTAATTGGTCACTGCTTGTTTTGTTAGGATATGTTATCTGAAGACTCTTTTCCGAAAATCTTTGCATCTGTACACCCACTGGGTGCGTCGATTGAAAGGCACGCTGAGTGCACCCACTGGGTGTAGTCCCCAAGACTACGGTGGACTACTGACAGTCGACTGTAGTCGTTGTATTTTTTCGAATGTATAAACCAAACTGGTAGTTTGTCTCTTCCACTCGGTCTGGTTGAGTGGGATCAGAACCGGTGGGGGCACGCAAAGTGCACCCACTGGGTGTAGTCCCCGAGACTACGGTGGACTGCTGGCAGTCGACTATAGTCTGAGTTCTATTTTCTCTCTTTCTGCCTTTTTTTTTACTTCCTGGAACCGACTTCGGCGTGCCGGTCGAGTGGGATCAGAACCGGTGGGGGCACGCAAAGTGCACCCACTGGGTGTAGTCCCCGAGACTATGGTGGACTGCGGGCAGTCGACCGTAGTCTTAGTATTTATTGCCTTTGTTGTTTTTCGCTGTAAAATAACTTCTCCTCTTTGATTGCAGAAATCTTGTGATCTGGGAGCTCGCTTTGCTGATTTGGAGAAACAGCAGATCCAACTGAACCTTGACTTGGAGCTGGCCAAGACAGAGCTGCAAAAGGCTAAGGATGGTGCCAATGGTAAGACGAGTTTGTCGACTGGTTTGCCTTGGGCTTGAGTACCCTTCTGCTCTTTCTGAATCAAGCACCATTTCTTTGCAGAAAAGCTGAGAGAAGCTCTGGCAAAGAAGGACCAGGATCTGGCTGCTGCCCGAGAGGAAGCTGACGACAGAGTCGCTCTGGCCGAACAGAAGCTGGCTCCGGTTGGCCAGTTGGAAGAAGAGAATACCAGGCTGAAGTCTGCTCTGAATGACTCCAACAAGGAGTGCTCGTGCTGGAAGAAGGAGAATCTCGTCCAGGGCGAGAAAATGGAAAGCATTGCTCGCAGGAGAGATGATCTGGAGAGCTATCTGAGAAGTCTTGCCAAGAAGTTGTTCATCAAGCTTGAAGGTGCACATTCTTTTCCGACTGATTTTTTTGTGTCGACTCAGTGTACGAAAATTGACTTATCCTTGGATCATGAATGCAGAGTTTTGCCAGAACTTTGAAGAGGAGACTGGGCGGATCGAACCGGGTTTGGATCCAATCAACTCTCCCATGAAAGATGAAACTTCCATGAATCTGCTCTGACTGGAATCTCGCATCGACGGTGCCGTGGACTACTTGGATCGACTGAAGGTCACCATGTCACGGATCGACCCGGCACTTTGTCCAGGGGCCACACGCCAAAACGATCTTGAGTCTTTGATGACTCGACTTAACGGAATCCCTGACCGAGTGCAGGAGTGGAAGAAGCCTTCTACTCGGTGTGGCGCTGATGTGGCTCTGTCTTTGGTTCGTGTCCACTGCAAGGAGGTGCGACAAGATAAGCTGGCTGCAATCAAGGTCGCCAACACCCAAAAGCACGACTTCCAAACTTTTATGGAGACTTTCATTGCTTCCACCACTCGGATTGCCGATGGCGTCGACCTGGACGAGTTCGTCGAGCCTGCCAGCCCTCCTCCTGCGGAGTGAACAAACTTTTATGCCCCACCTTAAATTTGCCTCGGAACGCCGAGTGGTTTTTGTAACCGTTAAACTCTTTCGGGCTGAATGCCTCAGCACTTTGACCTGTGGTCCGGACCCTTTAGGATTTATCTGAACTCGGTTTATCGTTGAATATCTTTATGAATCCCCCGTCGAGTGGAAATAGTTCTTCTTTCGAGACAACTTTTTTGTACTTGTGGCGCGGCTCCGAAGGGGAAGGTAGCAGTCGACCTGCACCTCGTTACTGCAGAGCAGGATGGAGTGCATGTTGTATTTGTGGTGAAGCTCTCCAAGGAGGAGGTGGCCGTCGATCTGCAACTTGTTACTGCAGAGTGGGATGTGTTTCGTACTTAGGCGAGTACCTGACCGCAGCTAAGTCTTCAAATGGGAAAACTTAGGCAAGTACCGGACTGCAGCTAAGCCCCCGAGTGGGAGGACTGCTCTCCACTCGGTAGGATTTTTCAAACTTAGGCGAGTGCCTGACTACAGCTAAGTCCTCAAGCCAGAGAACTTAGGCGAGTACTAGACTGCAGCTAAGCCTCCGAGTGGGAGGGCTGCTGTCCACTCGGTAGGATTTTTTGTTTTTTAAACTTAGGCGAGTGCCTGACTGCAGCTGAGTCCTCAAGAGAGAGAACTTAGGCAAGTACTAGACTGCAGCTAAGCCCCCGACACTACTAGGAAAAGGCCTACTAATGGCGCACCGGTTTTGCCTACTAATGGCGCATCACCGGTGCGCCATTAGTAGCACGCCACTAGTAATTTTTACTAATGGCGCACCACTGGTGCGCCATTAGTATCTGGTATACTAATGGTGCACCATCCAGTAAACAGGTGATGCACCATTAGTTTTGCTCACGGTGCGCCACTAGTGTCTGCTATACTAATGGCGCACCACATGGTAGTGCACCATTAGTAACAATTTTTTTAATTTTTTTTCTTAATCTCAGGTCACTATTTCACCTATGAGATATCCAACACATATATATACAACAAGCATCCATATAACAATCATACCCAACACACAAGTTCCATCATATATACGTACATAGCCAACACATAGTTCCATCGTTACATACTACAAAAGTTTCACATTGTTCATCCAACACCGTTATCCATCAATTCACAAAAGTTTCACATTGATAAAAAATAAAAACACAAATGGAAAAGGAGCACTCCATCCATGCAAGCTTCCGTGAATTAAATCAAATCTGCAAAATGATAAACAAGAAGTTAGAAGAAGAAAAAGAAGAAGACTAGAAGAATACTAGAAGAAGAAGAACACTAGAATAAGAATAAGAAGAATTTTGGAAAAGAAGAAGAATAAGAAGAAGACTATAAGCTTATTATGTAAACTTGATCATTTTGTGCTATCATAAGTTATTTTGGAGCTAACCTATAGGAAACTAAGCATATAAGCTCTAAGTTAGTATATTAGAGCCAACTTAGGTAAAATGAAGCTAACCTATGTCATTTTGGAAAAGAAGAAGAATAAGAAAAAGACTATAAGCTTATTATGTAAACTTGATCATTTTGTGCTAACATAAGTTATTTTGGAGCTAACCTATAGGAAACTAAGCATATAAGCTCTAAGTTAGCATATTAGAGCCAACTTAGGTAAAATGAAGCTAACCTATAGGAAACTAAGCATATTAGAGATAACATAGGTAACTAAGTATATATATATATATATATCATTTTGGAGATCTAACATACCTGACAAAGTTCAGTTCTCATCCATTGTTCTTCTCCTTCTCCTTCCTCAGCCTGATGCGCCAAGAGCGCCGAGGCGGTGGAGGCGGTGGAGGCAGTGGGATGTAGTCTTCTACCTCAATTGGCGTGGTCATGTCGCCCAGCTGTGGGATCGCCGGCGCCACCACCGATGCGTGGTCATTGTCAGGCACCACCACCATCGCGAGGCCACCTTCAGGCACGACCATCGCTAGGTCATCCTCAGCCACCTCCATCTCTTGCCCATGGTCAGCCACCACCATCTCTTGCCCATGGTCAGCCACCACCATCTCTTGCCCGTGGTCAGCCACCACCAGCGCTAGGTCATCCTCAGCCTGATGCCCATCGTCATCCTGCAGCTCCTCATCCCCACTCTGCTCCTCTTCTCCCGCACTCCAGTCCGGATCATCCTTCTTGTTGTCTATGTTGCTGCCAGAATCGCTGCTGCTTTTGCTACAGCCAGAATCGCTGCTGCTTTCGCTACAGCCATAGTCGCTGCTGCTTTGGCTGTAGCCATTGTCGCTGCTGCTGCTCCCATTACCTGTCCAAATGCAACAATGACCGTTAACAATCGATGTGAGACAAAGCCAAATGTAGAGGAATAAGAAGAGGCAGAACGTACCAGCATCATAATCTTCAGCGTAGCGCATGCGACACATAGTCGCGTTGAACACCTTCACGATGAGCATGGTGGCGGCGTCGTCGTACCTGAAGAGAAGGAAGTACCCCAGCCGCAGGGCGTAGGCACGGTAGAACTTCTCCACCCACGAGACAAGTACATGTGGCCCTCCTTGATCACCAACTCCACATCCCACAGCCTGCAAAACCCGCTGCCGACCTGTCGCAGCTTCACATTATTTGGCGGATCTTCACCCATCAGCATGTTCATAAAACTGTCAGGCAGCCTCTGCAGTTTGGGACAATGAGTGTTGTAGCAAACAACAGATATCATAATGAGATGGGTGAAGGGGAGATCTCTCGTTTTATATACCTGCGTCATGGATGATACTGAAGTCCCAAGTATGATAGTGAAGAACTCGGAAGCATCCAACTCGTACTGCGGTGTCACAGAGCGGAGGTGGCTGCTTCCCGCCATCTCTGATAAGCAGCAGAAGAGACCAATTAGTACCCTTACAACAGATCATAAAACATGCATGATAACAGGCATCACAAGTAATTTAGAGGCATCACAAGTAATTCAGAAATTGTGAAACAAGCCTTTCAATGTACGAACTTGAAAGAACTACTGAGGCTTCTGCGACAGTTTAGAAAAGTAATGATCAATTCTCTCTATTTCTGCTTCTAGTTCACATAGTTTGATAACTTGGATGCACAAAGGCTATTGGTGCAGTATCATAAGGTTCCATATCATGTAGAAGAAAAAAAGATAGGTGACAATAGCAAGGACACATCTGAGCAGACATTAGCAATATATGATAGAAATGTACATGCTGATTAACAAGCTTGGGCTTAGCAGTAATATTCTGAGAAAATATTTTCTTGAAGCCTGAACAAGTGGCTTTCCTTTTTAAAAACAGAACCAAAACCATGACACAATCACTTGGCAACATCTATTGACTACATTAGATGGAGAACTACTCAAGCGGTGCAAGCAAGCAAAATTGCCAAGCTAGTGCACCAAGTCCAAATTCAGTTAAAGCAAGCTCTTCCTACTGCAATGATATTGAGCTTTCGAATTGTAGAGAATTTGTTGCTTTCACTTGCCATAATCTACTCCAGCTAGTTGCTGCAAGTGGGTGCAATTATAAATTGCATGGCTATAGAAAATATGAGGACGAGCAAGTGGGTGTAATTATAAACTCACTTACAGTAACAAGAAAGCACATCAAAATCTGAACCAGTATCTGAGCTAGTACTCCAAACTGTATGTAAAATGTGCTCCTACTAAAAAAACAGGACATTGTGCCTGTCAAATATGCAGTTCTCCTTATCAACCTACCTAGCAGTAACAAAACCAAAAAAAAACTCATGCGGCACCTACATGAGTAGCAGGAGTATTTCTGAATTGTGATGCTAGGTTATTAATTTCTTACAGAGTGCACCATTTAAAGGCATTGATGTGATTATTTCTCTGCAATTATGTATCCTAAACTAGCAAGGTTATATTTAAAGGCATTTATAGAGTGCACCATTTAAAGGCATTAATTATGTATCCTAAACTAGCAAGCTATTAACATGTCACTTGATAAAACATGGAGAAAACTACCTAAAGCGATGCAAAGCCTGCTTTGAAGAACGATTTAGAGAATAATAAGAAGCCACACAAAGCTAATAGCAGCAAACTAGCACCAGGCAGAAGCAAAAGGGAACCAATTACTACTACCCTTTACACTAGCACCAACCCTTCATAGTAGCAAAAGATGTCTACATACTCGCACCATTCGTCCATCCATCTAGCAAGCAACTAGCACAATTCAACCAACCATCAAGCAAACCATCTACTACCTAACATCAACACACATCCATCTATCCAACATCCATTGATCCATGTAAACAGCAGCATGGACAAGAGAGGAACAGGGAACAGAGAGATGAACAAGGAACATGGAGGTGAGCAAGGAAGAGGGGCTCACCACGGGCAGCGTGTCGAAGGAGAGTAGCCGCCGGCCACGCGCAGGGAGAGACGACGGGAGGTGGCGACGATGGTCACGGCACCGTCCTTGGTTCGCCGGCTGCTGCTGGGGAGACTGGAGGCGGAGGACGGCATGGGCCGGTGGGGTGGGCGCGTGCGTCGGGGCCGAGGTCGCCGGCTGCTGCAGGGGTCAGAAGAGGCGCTCGCTCGTCTGAGGTGGAGGAGAGGAGCGGGCGGCGGGGCGAG
>NC_041380.1:32257289-32258964 GCF_002162155.2 Triticum dicoccoides
GGTGAGGGTCGGGGCGGCGGCGTCGTGGGTCGGGGCAGCGCGCGGGTGGATCTGGTAGCGAGGGAGAGAGGGTCGAAGGGGATCTGGCGAGGAAGAGGGAGGATAGCTTACTAATGGCGCACCACTCCTCGGTGCGCCATTAGAGATCTTTTTTAGATAGCAATGGCGCACCCCGCAGCGGTGCGCCATTAGAATGTTTTTTATTACAGTTTGAGCACAGGTTATATTGCGCCTAACCCAATCCACATCAGAACCCGCGCACTAGCCCGACTGGTCAGCACGTAGCACACACACCAGGAGGTCTTGGGTTCGATTCCCAGGCTCCACAATATTTTTTTTGCATTTTAAATGTTGTTTGATATTTATTTGTGTTTAAATATGGTCAAACTTGTTTAAAACATAATAGTAATATTTTTTATAAAAACAGTAATAATTTTTAAAAAATATGTTCAAATTTGTTACTTGAAAATATCATTGGCGGCGGTGGTGGAGCGGGGGGCGGTGCGGGGGGTGCCCGTTGCGGCGGTGGAGCGGGGGAGGGTGCGGGGGGCCGGGTGCTCGTCGGCGGCGGTGGAGGGGGATCGAGATCGAGTGTCCTCACCACTGGCTCACATCCTTAGGGTGACTCAGCATCTTGTCTTTTTTATTTATCTCCGGATCATTTCCGTCATCTTCCCGCTTCTTCTCCTCCCTATCTGCGTGCCAACGCAGGAGCTTTGCTACCTTAGGGTCCACGAAATACCGCTGCAGACGAGGAGTGATCGGAAAGTACCACACCGATTTTCGAGGAGCTTTCTTCCTCTTCTTGTATCGAGTGACGCCGCACACCGGACATATGGTAGACTCCGCGTGCTCGTCCCGATAAATGATGCAATTGTTCATGCACACATGGTATTTCACGTGCGGTAATTCCAGAGGACACACGATTTTCTAATGTAGTGCGCCATTAGTACTTTTGCAAAAAAGTAAAAAAATAATTTTTATACTAATGGCGCACCGTTGCACAGTGCGCCATTACTAGTTTAAACTAGTAATGGCGCACTGTGCAACGGTGCGCCATTAGTAGTTTTGCCAAAAAGAAAACAAACAAATTACTGGCACACTTTGTCGCCGGTGCGCCATTAGTAGTTCTAACTACTAATGGCGCACTTTGCCCGGATGCACCATTAGTATGTTTGAAAAATGGAAAAAAAAATTGTTACTAGTGGCGCACCTTTTGTCTGGTGCGCCATTAGTGTCTTCCACACTAATGGCATACCTCCACCTGGTGCGCCATTAGTATATAGTAGTGGCGAACCACTTCTCTGGTGCGCCATTAGTGTCAATCCTATCTTTAGCCCTTTTCCTAGTAGTGCGAGTGGGAGGGCTGCTCTCCACTCGGTCGGATTTTTTCAAACATAGACGAGTGCCTGACTGCAGCTAAGTCCTCAAGAGAGAGAACTTAGGCGAGTACTGGGCTGCAGCTAAGCCCCCGAGTGGGAGGGCTGCTCTCCACTCGGTAGGATTTTTTCAAACTTAGGCGAGTGCCTGACTGCAGCTAAGTCCTCAAGCGAGAGAACTTAGGCGAGTACTGGACTGCAGCTAAGCCCCCGAGTGGGAGGGATTCTCTCCAGTCGGTAGGATTTTTTCAAACTTAGGCGAGTGCCTGACTGTAGCTAAGTCCTCAAGAGAGAGA
>NC_041380.1:32259346-32266704 GCF_002162155.2 Triticum dicoccoides
GAGGGCTGCTCTCCACTCGGTAGGATTTTTTCAAACTTAGGCGAGTGCCTGACTGCAGCTAAGTCCTCAAGCGAGAGAACTTAGGCGAGTACTGGACTGCAGCTAAGCCCCCGAGTGGGAGGGCTGCTCTCCACTCGGTAGGATTTTTTCAAACTTAGGCGAGTGCCTGACTGCAGCTAACTCCTCAAGCGAGAGAACTTAGGCGAGTACTGGACTGCAGCTAAGCCCCCGAGTGGGAGGGCTGCTCTCCACTCGGTAGGATTTTTTTTTCAAACTTAGGCAAAACGGATTCGCAGCTAAGACTCCGAGTGGGAGGGTAGCTCGCCACTCGGTAGGAAATAGTTTTTATAAACTTAGGCGAAGCGGATTCGCAGCTAAGCCACCCACTGGGGGATTTCTTACGTAAACAAAAACAATAATAATCACTAGGAAAATTATAATGCTCTTGTCTTTGATAAATAAACTACAGGAGTTTTTTCTTATTACATCTTATCTGAATGATAACTCAAGTATAAAAGGGGCGGAGTAGCTCCGCATTCCAGGCTCGTGGCTCATCAATCTGGCGATCGACATTGTAGAGGTGGTATGCTCCATTGTGGAGGACTCTGGTGACTATGAAGGGGCCTTCCCAAGTAGGAGCGAGCTTGTGTGGTTTCTGCTGATCCACTCGGAGGACTAAGTCTCCTTCTTGGAAGGCTCGGCTCTTCACGTTTCTGGCATGGAATCAATGCAAGTCTTGCTGATAGATGGTCGATCGAATCAAGGCCATTTCTGTTTCTTCTTCTAGGAGGTCGACTGCGTCCTGCCGGGCTTGTTCTGCTTCATCTTCAGAGTAGAGCTCGACCCGGGGAGCATTGTGAAGGAGGTCACTCGGTAAGACTGCCTCGGCTCCGTAGACCAGAAAGAATGGGGTTCTTCCGGTTGATCGATTCGGGGTTGTTCTTAATCCCCAAAGGACTGATGGAAGCTTGTCGACCCATGCACCTACTGCGTGCTTGAGATCGCGCATCAATTGGGGTTTTAATCCTTTGAGAATCAGGTTGTTCGCCCTTTCTGCTTGCCCAATCGACTGGGAGTGAGCGACCGAAGCATAGTCGACTCGAGTGCCCTGAGAGGCGCAAAAGGCCCTGAATTTGTCGGAATTGAAGTTTGACCCGTTGTCAGTGATGATGCTGTGTGGAACTCCATATCTGAATATCAACTCTCTGATGAAACTGATAGTGGTGCAAGCATCATGATTCTTGATAGGCTTGGCTTCAATCCATTTGGTGAACTTGTCGACTGCTACCAGCACATGAGTGAAGCCACTCCTGCCTGTTCTCAGTGGTCCAACCATGTCCAGCCCCAAACAGCAAAGGGCCAGACGAGTGGAATGGTTTTCAGGGTTGACGCGGGCTTGTGCGGCATATTGGAGTAATACTGACATCCTTCACATTTGTCGACTATCTCTTTTGCCATCTCATTGCCTCTTGGCCAGTAGAACCCCGCTCAGTATGCTTTAGCCACAATGGTCCGAGAGGACGCATGATGACCACAGGTCCCCGAGTGGATATCGTTAAGGATCATCTGACCTTCTTCTGGTGTAATACACTTCTGGCCGTCCCAGTCGCGCTTTCTCTATATAACCGTCCCTTTATGACTGTAAAGGCCTTAGATCGACGGACGATCTGTCGAGCCTCTTCTTCGTCTTTTGGGAGTTCTTTCCTTAGGATGTATGCGATGTATGGTTCTGTCCAGACGGGAGTGACAACCAAGACTTCCATGATCAGGTCAACCACAGCTGGAACTTCAACTTCAGTCGGATCCGTGGCGCTTTTTGGCTGTGGGGCCTCTTCAGTGAAGGGATCCTCCTGGACTGGTGGTGTGTGGATGTGTTCCAAAAACACATTGCTGGGAATGGCTTCTCTTTTGGAACCTATTTTTGCCAGATCATCAGCTGCTTGATTTTTCAGTCGGGGTATGTGAGGAAGCTCTAACCCCTCGAATTTCTTCTCCAGCTTTCTCACTTCATTGCAATAACCAGTCATGGCTGGACTTCTGACGTCCCATTCCTTCATCACTTGATTAAGCACCAAATCTGAGTCGCCATAGACCATGAGGCAACGGACACCGAGTGAAATGGCCATGCACAACCCATATAAAAGTGCTTCGTATTCGGCCTCGTTGTCAGAGGAATCAAAGATGATTTGAAGAACATATCTGAGTTTATCTCCTCTGGGGGAGACCAACACCACTCCGGCGCCGGAACCATTTAGCATCTTGGAACCATCGAAGAACATGGTCCAATGCTCCGAGTGAACCTGAGTCGGCAGTTGCTATTCAATCCACTCAGCGACGAAATCCGCGATTGCCTGGGACTTGATAGCTTTCTTTGCCTCAAACTTGATATCTAGAGGAAGGAGTTCAATCGCCCATTTTGCCACACGACCAGTTGCGTACCTGTTATGCAAGATCTCTGACAACGGAGCGTCACTGATGACTGTAATGGAATGATCAGAGAAGTAGTGGGCAACTTGCTTTGTGGTCATATAAATCCCATATACGAGCTTCTGATAATGAGGATATCTTTGCTTCGATGGGGTCAAGACTTCAGAAATATAATACATTGGGCGCTGAACTTTGAAGGTTTTCCCTTCTTCTTCCCGCTCGACCGTAAGTACCGTACTGACGACTTGTCCTATGGCTGCAATGTAAAGCAGCAAAGGCTCCTTGCTGATTGGGGCAGCAAGCACCGGCTGGGTGGAGAGCAGAGCTTTGAGCTCTGCAAACGCTGTGTCAGCTTCAGGAGTCCACTCGAACTTGTCAGACTTCTTCATCAATCGGTAAAGAGGCAATGCCTTTTCACTGAGATGAGATATGAATTGACTTAGGGCGGCCAAGCAACCAGTAAGCTTCTGAACATCATGCACTCGCACAGGACTTTTCATTCGGAGTATAGTACCAACTTTTTCTGGATTGGCGTCGATTCCCCGTTCGGAAACGAGAAAACCGAGTGTGCATTTTGATGGATTAAGCTTGATATCAAACCTTCTGAGGTTGGCAAAGGTTTCAGCAAGGTCAGTCAGCAGGTCGGAACCCTTCCGTGACTCCACCACAATATCATCCATGTACGCCTCCACATTCCGACTGATTTGGGTGAGCAAACACTTCTGAATCATCCTCATGAATGTGGCTCCGGCATTCTTGAGGCCGAATGGCATGGTAACATAACAGAAGCACCCAAATGGAGTGATGAAAGCTGTTTTGATCTCGTCAGGTCCATACAGATGGATCTGATGGTACCCGGAATAGGCGTCTAAAAAAGACAGTCGCTCACATCCCGCAGTCGAGTCGACTATCTGGTCGATGCGGGGAGAGGAAAATGATCTTTCGGGCAGGCCCGATTGATATGTTTAAAGTCAATGCACATGCGAAGTGACTTGTCCTTCTTGGGGACCATGACAACATTGGCGAGCCACTCGGAGTGGTAGATTTCTCGGATGAACTCCGCCGCTAAGAGCCGAGCCACCTCTTCGCCAATGGCCTTTCTCTTCTAGACGGCGGACCGTCGGAGATGTTCCTTGACAGGTTTTACTTTTGAGTCGAATCTTAGGCGGTGCTCAGCCAGCTCCCTGGGAACGCCCGGCATGTCAGAGGGCTTCCATGCGAAAATGTCCCAATTCTCACGGAGGAACTGGATGAGCGCTTCTTCCTATTTGGAGTCGAGTGTTGTCGAGATATGAGTTGGAGCAGCGCTGGGGTCGGTCGGGTGGATGTGAGGTGTCTTCATATCGCCAGTCGACTGAAAAGCTGACTCTGTAGCGGGCTTCTTGGCTCGCAACAAATCACTCGGGTCTGCAGTCTTCTGGTATTCCTGCAACTCCACCACTACCATCTGAGCATCAGCGATCTTCGAACCTTTCTGAAAACATTCTTCCGCTTTCTTCCGATTGCCCGTAATAGCAATCACACCTTTGGGGCCAGGCATCTTCAATTTGAGGTACACATAACATGGTCGGGCCATGAAGCGTGCATAAGCCGGCCTCCCCAAAATAGCGTGCTAGGCACTCTGGAAGTCTACAACTTCGAATGTCAACTTTTCTTTGCGGTAATTTTTGGAATCACCGAAAACCACATCAAGAGCAATCTGGCCGAGTGATTCAGCCTTCTTCCCAGGAATGACTCCATGGAAACTCATGTTGCTGGCACTGAGTCTGGACATCGGAATGCCCATCCCTTTCAACGTCTCAGCATACAATATGTTCAAACCACTGCCACCATCCATCAGGACTTTGGTCAGTCGAGTGCCTTCAACAACTGGGTCGACCACCAAAGCTTGCCTCCCAGGGGTGGCGATGTGCGTTGGGTGGTCGGACTGATCGAATGTTATGGCAGTCTGAGACCATTTCAGGTAACTAGGTGTCGCCGGAGCGACCATATTCACCTCTCGGTTAATAACTTTCAGTCGACTTTTGCTTTCAACATCGGCAAAAATCATCAGAGTGAATTGACCTGAGGGTATCCGTCGTCACTGTCTTCTTTGTCCTCGACCTTGTCCGACTCCTTTTCCTTACCTTTGGGCTGCTTGCCCTGGAACTGCTGGATCAAGAGTCGACACTGTCGAGTGGTATGTTTTGGGTAAATGAAATTACCATCTTCATCTTTCTTTGTGTGGACGAGACATGGTAAGTCCAACACATCATTTCCGTCCTGGTCTTTAACCTTTTTGGGGTTCCGAGGTCCTTTAGGTTTCCCTTTAAACTTTCCTTGGGTTAAATTCAAGGCTTCCCCGGGAGCCACTGGCTCGGCTTTCGCTTCTGTTTCCGATTGGAATTTCCTCCGGTTTTTTGGGCGACTGACTTGAGCTTGCCACTCCTGAGTCGATCCTCATCTTCACCATTAGCGTACTTGGTGGCAATCTCCATTATCCGATTCAGGGACATATCTCCGGTTCGACCGAATTTCAAATTCAGTTCTCTGTACTTGCCGCCTTCCTTGAAGGCACAAACTGCTTGGTGGTCAGGCACATTCTCCACCGAGTGATGTAACGTGATCCACCTCTGGATGTAATCCCTCAAAGTTTCATTCGGCTTCTGCACGCAAGACTGCAGTTCCGTTAGCCCTGCCGGTCGCTTGCATGTGCCTTCAAATGTGGTGACGAACACTCGGGAGAGATCTTCCCAAGTGTAAATGTTGCTACGCGCTAACTGGTTCAGCCACGCTCTGGCCGAGCCCTCCAACATGAGAGGTAGGTGCTTCATGGCCACTTCATCACTGCCGCCGCCAATCTGGACGGCCACTCGGTAGTCCTCAAGCCAAGTATCGGGCTTGGACTCGCCAGTGAACTTACTGACTCCAGTCGCCAACCTGAAGTTGGGAGGAATCACAGCGGCCCTGATGGCTCTACTAAAGCACTCTGGCCCCGAAACATGTACTCTGCTGCTGGTAGGTGCATCTCTGTCGTGACCTTCTCGGTAAGCCCTGTTCCTATCAACCAAACCTTGGACGAGAATGGATCTCGCATCAAAGCCTGGCCCTCTGGGGTCGACTGGAATCCTTCGCCCACCACTATGAGGGCGCCTGTCATCCTGCTGGCGAGGCACCTACGACCCGCTCCTCAGGGGAGGCGTGGGCACTCGACGTCGACCGTCACGATCGACTCGGTGATCATACTGCTCATGGTTCCCATATTGGTCACGCCGGTCTCCACGTCCCTCATGCCTCGAGGGCGATCTCGGGCTGTGAGCCGACTGGACTGTGTCCGCGGCCACGAATCTGCTGAGAATCCTGTTCCGCGACTGAGAAACAACGGAATTCTGGTCTCCTGCTGCCCGGAGTAACGCTCTAATCTGCAGCAAGCCTCTGCCAGCCTCCGACTGGGAAGGCTGAATCGACTCCGCTATACGGGCCGCAGCTGCTAAATTCTGAATCGGAGTTCGATATACCTGCAGGGGCGGGAAGAGCTGACATCAACTGGATTCGGGAACCCATTGTCACGCACGCTCGTCGAGTGCTCACTGGAGGTTCTCCAGTCGAGTGCGCTTGGCCAAGTTTGCAAGGCACGTGTCTTCCAAGGCGCGAGCCTTGGGGGTTTCTCCAACGATAAGAGTGTGCAGTGCATCCACGTTCCGGCGGCGAAGTTCTTCTCTCTGAAGCGACGTGAGAGGCTCGGAAAGATACTCCTCATGGGGACGCGACGGGTCGCCTCCACCCGCGCCTCCGTCGGTGCGGGGAAAACCGGGAGGACTGGGCGGTCCATCGACCATCAGAACCTCCGCCGCCGGATCGCTGCTGTCGCACTCGGATGCGGTCTCTGCGGAGCCAATTGAACAGGCCGTAGAGGGATTCGTCGGGCTCGATCGCCGCGACTTGCGGGGTGGCCGAGTGACGTGCCACCGCATGTCTCACCCACCACTGAAATCTCGACCGACCGGAGCGCTTGCGCCAGCGGGAAACGGGGAGGGAGGACAACACAGGAGCCGACCGGTAGGGGGTCGATGGTTGCCGCAGGAGAACGCTGCGGACGCACGCGCTAAAGTGCATTGCCCCGCGAACAGGGAGTGCGTCCACGTCGAGCGGAGCCTCCTGGAGCCAAGCAGAGTCGTCGACGATGAACGTGAGCGCACCGAGACGGATCTCGCGGCCCTCCACCAAAACTTCGCCGAAAACCATGATGATTCGGGTCGGAAAAGGTCGCAACTCCTCCAACAAACGCTAAAACACCCGCCCCACGGTGGGCGCCAACTGTCGTGGTTCCAAGTCTGACAGTAGTGTAGGGGGTAAGTATGGAGAGGCAAGATCTTAGCTATGGAGAAGTTGTAAGAACGCAAGGTTTACGAGTTCAGGCCCTTCTCGGAGGAAGTAATAGCCCGACGTCTCGGAGCCCAGAGGCGGTTGACTGGATTATGAGAGTATGAATTACAGGGGTGCGAACCCTTTACACTGAGGAGGGGGGCGGCTTATATAGAGTCTGCCAGACCCCTCCGGCCCTCAGTTATGCAGGGTTTTAAGTACATTAAGGTCGGGCGTTACTGGTAACGCCCCTAATAAAGTGCTATGATGACCATAAAAGCTACTTAATGACCGACCGTTAGCATGCAGAGTGACTTTAGGTCTCCTGGCCGTCGGGTGGTTGGATCTTGGTCGAGTGGTTGCTTCTTGGTCGAGTGTCTTCGAGTCCGTCGAGTGAAACACCGCCAAGTCGATTGAAATGTGATTTCTTCTGGAGGTGTCCTTGGGTAGGTCAGTTTGGACAGGTCCATGGCCCTACCCTAGGTACATAGCTTCATCAGAGCCCTCCTCCGGGGGATTAGCAATAATATTCTCTTTGAACCAATGCAGGAAAGTGGAGTTGTGCTCTCTAGTGACTTCGGCGTCCG